>NC_079493.1:34243638-34321152 GCF_030052815.1 Hevea brasiliensis
TTGAATTTTGAGATTTTAGGCAAGGTAATAGTAACTTTAATGATGGATTTTCCCTCTTCTCCATACCATAGAGAAATTTTTTCCAGCATAAATCATTTAGGCTTGACTTAATAGTGAAATGATTAGTTATGTGTGCTTTAAACCAGTGTCATGCATATTTCAAAACTTTGTTTAATCTATCAGGGCACTTTATAATATGTAGATGCATAAATTGGGGGAAATAAAAGGTTGAACTTGAAAATTGCTCCGCTATTTTAGTTAAGCAAACTAACCAGGGGTCTTCATGAACCCCATGTCGATTCTCAGGCCAAAAGCTAGCTAGGATATGAGCAAGGTATTTTTCTGAAGGTGACGGTTGAAATAAAAAAAAAAAGTGTGATAACTGTGACAAGAGAGAAGTACCAATTTCAAATATAAAATAAAAAAAAGGGCATTCCTACCTCCCCTAAGATTTGCAAAGAGCTATAATTGTTGTGCCTTGATAAATTAGCTTTGTGTTTTGGTACGTATTGACCTAAAATTTTATGGAACTCTAATTGTGTGAGCTTAATTGATCTCAAGCCTTTTGTTTTGTGTTGAAAAATTGTTGATATATTGGTATGGTGTTGATGGAATTTGTTGTGATGGTTATTACCTTACTTGCCTCTTCTTTCAAACTTTTAATCTTTTGTTAGAGAATGTTGTGATAGGGTGAAGTTAAGGAACTTCTAAGTGGAGTTGATTGAGAATTTAAGTCATGCTTGAGGATAAGCATGGAATAAGTATGGAGAAATTTGATAAGTGCATAATTTATTAATTTTACTCCCATCACATTTAGTGTTTTTAATGTGTTTTTATATTTAATTCAGTTGGTTAAGTATATTTATCTATTAGGCATATGTTTAGAGAGTTGTTGAAATAATTACGTTAAATGGAGAAATTTGACTCTTGCTGTATTTTTCAGGGTTTTGGTGAAGTTCCGGAGCAATATAGTGTGGAAGGAAGCTTGGAAAGGTCGAAGGATTGAGAAGCATTGTTGATACAAAGTACACGGGCCGTGTAAGCATAACTAGAGACCCGTGTAACATTCTGCTAGAAGGAATCCAGAGAACCAAGGAAGAGACAAAGTACACGAGCCGTGTAACTTGACCCATGTAAATCTTGGAGACCCGTGTAACTTTCTGTGCCCATGCGAAGCAAGCCCATTCAGCTCCAGTAAGTTACACGGCCCTGGGCCGTGTAGTGATACACGGGCCGTGTATCCGTCGACAGTTAGATTCCTGATTTTGCTCCAGTTGCAGTTTTTTATAGAGACTCTAGAAAAACCTGACACTAGACATTTATTATAAATAGAAGAGATAGCAGTCGCCTCAAAGGGCAATGGAGACGCCTCCAAAAATCATTCAGCAGCCTCTCCATTAATCTTTTAGAATTCTTCTTTATTTTTCTTTTATTTTTCTGTAAGCCATGAGTGGCTAAGTTTTTATTCAGTTCAAGGGATTCAAGTTCTTTTACTTGATTTGTGAGATCAGGTTCTTAATTTAAGTTATGTCTTTTTGAATATCTATTATTTTCTGATTTATTTGTCTTTGATCTATTAAATGATTTGCTAAAAAGGCCTATTAGTCAGATCAATTGCTAGTTCATCTTCATAATCCGTAATTGTTGTATAAGATTAAACATAAGTAGCAATTAGGTTTTATTGATTATGATCCCAGTTTTCGATAATAACCTAAGGAAACAATAGGATGGATTAAATGATTTATGCTTCATAAATTGTTATTCAGCTTAACTACTTCATTTTCTTAAAGTAGTTATTAATTTGATGAGGATTGCTTAATACCAACTCAGTTAATAATTAGAGTCAATAAGAGTGCTGGGCTCAAATTGATAAGTATAGGGAAGTCAGGGGTTTACCTCGCTTGTTTGGTAAATCTACGTTAAGTATTCAATAAGAGATAATTATATTTCTTTTGTCTATGATCAAATCAATGCATTGGAATGTGAATTACCTTGGACTGAAGTTTGTTTAAATTGAGATTTTCATATTTAGTTCTTGAATTTCTGCTTTCTTCTGATTTTGTGTTACAAAACCCCCCCCAATCTTTGTCTATTCCGTTTCCCATTACACAAGTGCATGAAAATCTAATAATTCAGTCTCTAGGGTTCGACTTGGATTTACCATTTGCTACTGAAAATATTTTATAGTTGGTAATTTCAGTTAATTTAATTTCTAGTGGATTTGACACCCATCAGGTTGCTAGTTGTTTGGAGACCAATCAAAGAACAATGGAACAATATGGAATAATTTAGAACAATTTTGGAATGCTAATTTCAGGAGCTTCAAGAGCAATAGCATAACATGCTGAATATTGGTGAAAATAGGAATCAAGTACCTATTCAAGCGAGTGGAGCTAACCCTGATAGAGCTGAACTTGATCTTATTCTCTTCAACCCTAGAAGAAGAGCTATGATGGAGATGATACAAGTGGCTATGAGGAGATGAACTTTGAGTATGTTGCATGCCAAGGACAAGAAAGAGGTGGTCGAAATTTTCAACAACACTATAGGAGGGATGATGAATTCAAATTGAAGATGGATATCCTTACCTTTAGTGGAGATCTTAACATTGAAGGTTTTCTTCATTGGTTAACCGAGGTGGACAATTTCTTCGAGTATGCTAAAATTTCAGAAGAATGAAAGGTAAAATTGGTAGCTTATAGATTAAAGGGAGGAGCTTCCATATGGTGGGATCATTTGAAAGAGATAAGGAGGCAAGAAAGGTGCAATCCAGTCACCAAATGGAGGAGGATGCAACCATTATTAAGGGGTAGATTTTACCTCCAGATTATGAACAATATTTATTTGAAGCTTACCAAAATTGTTTGTAGGGAAATAGGGGTGTCAATGAATATACTACTAAATTCTTAAGGGTGGCAACAAGAAATCACTTGTCCAAAAGTGATAATCAACAAGCAGTGTGATATTTAAGGAGACTAAAACCTTCAATTCATGACAAGATTAGGATCCAAATGGTTATGAGCATGAAAGAGGCAAGGAACTCGGCATTAAAAGCTGAGGTGGTGATGAAAGAAAGAATTTACCATGATCCTTATCAAAAGTATGGTGGAGATGATAATAATGGTGATTTTGAAAAAGTAAAGGAAGTTGCACAGAGTGATTCAAGCTCAAGTATTGCTAGCATGGAAAGGGTGAGCAACAAAAATCCAATGGGTGGAAGCAATAAAGGTACAAATTTGAATCCTTTCAAAACCAATAATTCATATGCAAAACCTGCTCCTATCAAATTCTATAAGTGCAACGAGGAAGGACATAGGTGTAATGAATGTCCAAAGAGAAAAACCATTAACATCATTGAAAAACATGACAGTGATGATGGTAAAATCTATTGTGAAACATGATAATGATTATGGTGAAATCTATTGTGGACCTAATGGAGAGGATAAAGAGGAAGATTGTGAACAAGATGAATTGACATGCTTGATGAGAAGGTCAATGTTCTTACAAAAGATTGAAGACAAGTCATTTAAAAGATTTTTGTAGAACAAAGGGATTATCTTGAATTTGAATTTGACACTCTTGCAATGCCTTTTACTATGGTAGATGATGAAGATTTTAAGGAGAGTGTCATGGGGAAAGAAGAGCATCAAGCCATGGAGGTTCCAATGATGATTAAAATTTTCTCCAACAATTTTCCTAATGTTTTTGTTGATTTTATTTGTCCAAGTGAGTCTAAGCATGCCAAGGAAGATACAAAATTGCTCAAATCAATTTTGTTCAAGCCAATTTTATTGATACCATTCAAGAGGAAGATAAGGTGTGATCTTTCAATAGAGATTTTGATTCATCAACACTTTAAAATTCGAGGTTGAATTTATCTCAAATGGAGGAGAATAGTGTGGGAGATAGTCATTCCATTATTGTTTGGTCTAGAAATTAATTCAAGGTCGAATTTTCTCGAAAGTGTTGGTGAATGACACGGTGCGCAAATCAAGACTAGACCTGAATACTTGCATTTTTCATATTTTTACAAGGACTTCTAGTTTTAGATAGATTCTTTATTTTTTTAGATAAGTTTTATTTATATTTTCTAGTTTATTTAAAACTCTAAAATATTACTTCTATTTAATTTAGGTCTTTAAATATGTTTTCTATTTAGATTAGGATTCTTTAATTCATTCCTACCTAGGATTTAGAACTCTATAAATACTCATTGCATTTTCATTATGTACGAGTTTTCAGATTTATTCAATGAAGTTTTCTTCTTTATAAAATTATATTTGTTTTATTTTATCTTTAAATTCTATATATATATATATATATATATATATATATATATATATATATATATATATATATATATAAATGGCTGTATATCATAGCCTTCAATAATTTATAAAAGGTATCTTAATTTTATATATAATATATATTCTTAAGAAAGTAAAGAAACAAAATTTCATATTATTTTAACATTTATTAGCTAATTACTATAGAAATTTTATAAAATTACATATAAAAAAAAATTAAATGACGTATATGAACAGCGAGCATAATGTGCAATGCACATTACAATAAAAAACTAGTATATATATTTAGAGGGGGAGGGGGGGGGGGGGGGGTGGAATTTTAGCGTCAATCCCATGCCCTCTGCAATTGGCCACTTTTTTTCAACAAAATTTTCAAATTTCCAAAAAATTTAAGTGAAAAGAAAGAAAATTTTTCAAAATATTTCATAAAAATATATATATATCTTAACCTTTTTTTTTAATGAAAAGGTAATATATAATTTAATTTGCATTAAAATATAAAGAAACAAATGTGTATATTATTGAAAATTGATATATGAAATATGTAACACGAAAATTTATTTACAAATAAAATCCCAAAAATGCAAACAAATTATTTTAGTTGAGTTCCATTAATCCATATTATTTTATTGTTTAAAGAGCATATTAAATACTGTCATAATTCATATTTTATAAGTTAAAGTAAATTATTTTGAAAGAAATGGAAATTTTTTAAAATGTGATTTTATTTTGGGTAATTTACAGTAAGTCCTTGAGGTATAGCGAAACTCAAATGTTAATCTTTGACTTTTTTTTAATAATAATTTGATCCTTAAAAATTTAAATTCCATTAACAAATTAATCCCTACCGTTTACTGCTTTTCAATTTGATAAAATTAAGTCCCTAAAGTTTTTTATTAATAAAATAGTTCCTACATCTAAATTTTATTTTTAAATAGTTATTTATTTTATATTTAAACAATTATATAAAATTATTTTATATAATCATTTGAATATAAAACAAATAATTGCTTAAATGTAAATTTTAGAAATAGGGAATATTTTGTTAATAAACAAAACTTTAGGGAGTAAATTGCTTCAAATTGCAAAACAGTTAAAGGTAAATAATTTAAATAGTCGGGACTCATTTGCTAACAAAATTATGATAAAATTATTATTAAAAAAAATAGAAACTAACTTTAAACTTTATAGCAAAAATAAAATTTATTATTTTTAAAGTAAATACATTTCATTATATTTATTGAATATAATTATATAAAAATAAAATAAATGATTATATTTTAATGAAATTAAAATAATATGTTTATAGTTATCGCCTTGTTTGGTCATTTTACCTTTAGCTACATTTTAAATTGTAAGTTTAACCAACACACATGATAAACAACTTCTTATATATATATATATATATATATATATATATAGATTGTTATCAAACAAGTAAACTACTTTTGAAAACAGTAATGATGGGGCTCCAATAAATTCATATCATCCAAGAGTTTCTTTGCCTTTCATGACTAATATTAGCTTTAACTAGTATTTTGCTTGCACATTGTGAAGCTTTTTCTATTTTTTATTTTAATAACATAATTTAATGTTTATATTTTAATATTTTAGATTTCAAAATCATAGTATAAAATTTTATGAATGATAAAATTTTTAGTTAATTATGTTAAATACAATTTGTATTAAAAATTTGAATAATTATATACTTATCAAAATCAACTTAAATTTTTATTTCTTAAATGATTATTAATTATTTTCCTCTAAAAATTTCTTCATAAAAATTTAATTCATAATGTAATAAAAAATACTAAACCCTTAGCATAATTGCATTTAAAAGGGACCATATATTATTAGAAGGAATTTGTCCATAACAACAAATATAATAATAAATATGTTCGAAAATAAAATCTTAAGTATTGTGTTAATATTCAACAACAACAATAACAATAATTAACATATTAATTCATTAGAACCCTAGATTAATTCAAGAACATATACACTAACCTTTTGATGCACTGTAGATGTGTTTGGTACCTTTGGGAAGCACCTAGGACCCCAAATGTTGTCCCTCTAGATTGTCCACACCAAGATCACCAATGGCAGTCCCTTAAACAGCTTCTAAAGCCTTGCCAACCAATTAGAAAATAAGGATTTGCATTTAGAGAGATTTTAGATGTATACAGGACACTAGAAATGATTTCTAGCAATTTTAATTCAAGAGAATATAGGCAATTCTCTTTGAATTAATGAAAGAAGAAGAAGAAGAGAGAGGAGAGCTTCTTTGGGTGGCGGCACCTTGAGAGAATAATCAGATTGTTATATTATTCTTTCATAACATTACATTATATAATTAGGTCATTACTTAAAACCCTTACCACATTTCATCTTCTGATTGCCTCTTAGTTTAATTGACCCAATCACATTGAGCGAAGTGTCAAACCTAGATTTAATCTTGACTTTGATCATCTTATATGATTAAAAGACAAATGACAAGCTTATATGTAGTGCCATGTGTTGTCATCTCATGGTGCCACATGTCATCCTGTGAAATGACCAAATTACCCTTGTGTTTCAATTTTGAGTTCTCAACCCAAAATAATTATTTTTCCTCTTCTAATCAATTTATATCAAATATAAATTAATTAATTAATCTCTATTAATTAATTTCTCATTATTAAATTCATATTTAAACACTTTAAATATAAATTTAACTTATACTATACATCCAATAACCTAGATTTGGTTTCAAGCCATGTTAGGGACTTTGCAATCTAATTGCAAACCAAACCTATTTAATTAATCAATTAAACTCTTTAACTAATTAATTAAATCACATTTAACTTGGTGATTACTTGTGTATGTGTGTGACTCACTAGGCTCATCACTAATTGGTAATGAGATATGATATTAACTCTTAATATCATCAGAACTTTTTCTTACCATAAATGATTTGTAATGTCCTCACTATAGGTAGTCCGTACATTTTACTGTTCCGACGACTCATGTCTATTCGGACAGTCAAAATGTCTGGAACTATACCTAAACTATAGTGAGGAGGCATAAATTGAAGAAATAAATGTTAAGAAAATATAGGAAAAATTTAGAGAAAAATAAATTAAAGTTTAGAGGATTTATAAATTGGTACAAAAATAATAAAAATAACCCGATATGCATTATGAAGGGCATTTTGGTCATTTCACTCCCAGAGGTGAATTTTGACCTAAATGTCAAAATAAAATTTAGAGAATAAAAATAATTAACACAAATTAATATTATGAGTTGAATTAGGAAAGAAGAAGAAAAGAAAAGAAAGGAAAAGAAAAGAAAAAGAAAAGCTTATGAAAATTTTAAAAAAAATAGAGTACACATATAAATATATATATATATATATATATATATATATATATATATATATATATATATATATATATAACCATAAGAGACAAATCCCCACCAACCCACCTTCTTCTCCACTCTTTCTCTCTCTCTCCCTCTACATTGCCGGCTGCCCATGCTCCCATTTCCTCCATTGATATTCAAGCTTCCAAGCTTGATTTCTCAAGCTTAATCCACCCAAAACCCATAGCCCACTTCACAAAAAATACTCCCCACACCCTAAGGAAGCTATAAATACCAAAAAGAAGCAAGGAAAGTGAAGTTTAACAAGTTACAAAAAAAGGTTAGTGCTCAAAACTCTTAATCTCTTCTTTAAGCATGAAAATCATGCTAAACCAAGTGAAGATTTACATGAAATTAAAAAGAAAAATTTGGGAAAGAAACCCTTGAATTCGGCAGCCCTAGAGGAACCATGAAAATGATGGATTTTGTTGGTTTTAGTTTAGTTAGGGAAGTTAATTAACAAGGTATTATATGTGGGAATTGATTTCATGGTTATATATGTGAATTTGATGTTTGAAATTAGGGTTGTACACTTGAAAGTGGGGATTTTGTGACATTTTTGAATTTGACCTAATTGTGTTGAGATTGATGATAATAGAAGTGACATGTATGCTTATTTGGAGTTTGGAGAAGGAGGAGATTGAATTTTGGGAGTGTCAAATTTTCTGTAGGTTGGGACTCAATGAGTCCAGTATGTTTGTTGAACCCTAACTGACAATGTCTGATTCAAATTGGTATGAGGCCAATTGGAGGTGTTTTGGGACATCCAAACCTTCATTTTTTAAGAAGAAACCCTGCCCAAATTCTGTCAAAATCATGACCAATTCTTTGCCCAAACCCGAATAACCAAAGACTGCCAACCCAGAAAATGACCAAATGAACAGTATGTGTTCATTTGGTCATAACTCTCTCTATACTAGTCCAAATGACCTAAAATTTCATAAATGGAAAGCTTAGACATAGGGCTACACGTTTTATGAAGACCACTTGACCCAGTTTTGCCTTTAACCAAATCAAATTGTTAGTACAAATTGGGTCACTAAAACTGCCAACCCAGAAAATGACCAAATGAACAGTACGTGTTCATTTGCTCATAACTCTCTCTATACTGGTCCAAATGACCTAAAATTTGATTAATGGAAAGCTTAGACATAGGGCTACACTTTTCATGAAGACCACTTGACCCAATTTTGCCTTTAACCAAATCAAATTGTTAGCATAATTTGGGTCACTAAAACTGCCAACTCAGAAAATGACCAAATGAACAGTACGTGTTCATTTGGTCATAACTCTCTCTATACTGGTCCAAATGACCTAAAATTTCATCAATGGAAAGCTTAGATATAGGGATACACTTTTCATGAAGACCACTTGACCCAGTTTTGCTTTAACCAATTCAAATTGTTAGCACAAGTTGGGTCACTAAAACTGCCAACCCATAAAATGACCAAATGAATAGTACGTGTTCATTTGGTCATAACTCTTTCTATACTGGTCCAAATGACCTAAAATTTCATAAATGGAAAGCTTAGATATAGGGATACACTTTTATGAAGACCACTTGATCCAGTTTTGCCTTTAACTAAATCAAATTGTTAGCACAAGTTGAGTCACTAAAACTGCCAACCCAGAAATTGTCCAAAATACTGTTCCTTTGGTATTTTGACCATAACTTGAGTTCTATAACCCCAAATTCAGTGATTCAAAAACTGAAATTCAAGTTTAAACATAGAGGAGCAATTGTTATGAAAGATGTGTGACTAAATAGACATCCTAACCTAGTCAAATTCCTAGATAAAAATAATACATCAACATAAACCTAAAGAAAGGTTCATGGGAAAAATGCTATATATGATAATTAAAATACTCATAAGGAAAATTAAATATTAAAAATGATATGAATATGTAAATTTGGACTAATGTCCTATTAATATGAAATTAATGGTACCAATGAACAGTACTAGAAAATAGTAACAGTGAATAGTGCTAAATTAATTAAAAATGTTTAATTGCCCATAGTATACCTAGACTTATTTATTTAGTTTGGATAAATTGATATACCAATTAGGGACTACAGATAGCAGTGCTGCCTACCGAGAAAATCATGAACTAACAATATATATCTGGTATGATTGTTCTACAGGCTATATGCCTACTTACTGGCCATTGTGCCTACTTTATTTCTGGCTTTACAAGCCTGACAATGGTCTTGTGCGATACCGTGGCAGCGTGCCTAATGACGATATCTTGGATAGACATATGGCTGTCTAACCAGTATACACCCGTGCATCCAGTTTTTATAATTTGTTATAGGTTTTTTGGGCACTGATAAAAATTAATTAAGACTTAAAATACAATAAGTAATCATAAAAGATCCCGATAATGTTAATTGTTTCCAAAGAGTAATAAAAATGTAAAAGACCCAAAAATTATGAGTTGCAGATATTATTTCAAATTGTTAAATTATTGTTATTATAAACTATGCACCACTAAGCGTTATGCTTAGCGTGTTGGTTTTCTATCGCGTAGGTACTGGAGATCAGTCCTAGCAGCAAAGAAGAAGACCAATAGTGCAATGACAGCTCACCCGGATCCGCCATCGTCCCAAAGTCACCTCACCAGTCTTTTGTATTTTGGTAGGGCCCATGTGTAGACTAGTATTTTAGTTCATTATGTTTAGTCATGATGTAATTACTAGTTTATGATGTATTTCATTTTGGACTTGAAATTAAACTTGAGATTGAAATGAAAACTTGTAATTTATTATCTATAAATTTCTATGTGAATGCAATAGATGATACTTCATTTTCAGATCTCATAAATAGTTGTGAATGATATAATAAAAGAGAATATGATATGAAAATATGTGAGATGACTATGAATATGTTAACAGGTGATAGTGGAACCCGCCAGATGCTAATAAAACAGAGGAGGATCTGTCCGGGTCTCCATAGAAATAAGATATAAAAAAAATATATTTTACACATAAATTACCTGTTTTAAATGACATTAAAATTTACAATAGACATGACAAGACAAGATATGGTGCTCCAGCACCGAATGTGGCACTCATTGCTCGGCTACACTGCAAACGGGTGAGGGGCGTCACATTTAGTGGTATTAGAGCCGCTCGTGTGTCCTCTTAGGCGATGGTGGGGCAAACCTCAGCGAGGATGCTGAGTCCCGAAAGGAAGGGGGGGGGGGGGAGAAAGGTCCCTTAGGCAAATCCCACATAGGCAAAGCACGGAGATGGTTTTGGGTTCAAAAAGTAATGATATATAAAATGGGGGAACTAATCACTAAAGGTGCCTTTTGGTGGAATGGCCTGGAGAGTTGGAAGAACTCCAGGGTTAAGCATGCTCGCTTGAGAGAAATCCTAGGATGGGTGACCTCCTGGGGAGTTCTCCACTCCACCTATGGGACAAAACCATGAGGCTTACGGCCAAAGCGGACAATTCCTCCAGTGGTTAGAGCCTGATCGTTACATGATTTCTCTAAATCATTTTATGCACCTCATAGACCATGGTTAACACCTAGCATAGCGTGCCATGGCCACCCAATTAGTAATAAGGAATACCTCGAATGAACCTTTTGTTAGTAGTATGCCCTAGAGCATATCATTTAGTATGTATCTTGTACATATTTTATTAATAAAAGGCATTTCCACTTTTCCGTTTACATAATATATTTATGTGTAATAGAAAAGGTCCATTGATATTTTGTTAGAAATATTATTCTTAAGTTGTTAAGAATATGAGTGACAATATTTCTAGCACAAAGTATCATAAATAGGTTCACAATCAAGGATACTTCATAATAAGGACATGACTTATCCAGAAAGATTGTATTCATGTTTGTTCCCAAGTTATTTATATGAGATATAAATAAGATGGAATGGTGAGTCTCATGCCATATAACAAACATGATAGGCACTTATACATGATAAGTAGGTCGAACCAGTGACACTTATGACAAGCACATGGAGTTTACTCTTGTCAATGTTTTGTCATAAATCATATCAGTGCATATAATCTTTAGACCTGAGATAGCACAGTTATCTTGTATATAGGTAGTTTGATTTTGATACTACTTTCATACTTGTACTGTGTATGGGTATATGGGCATGTGTTGGCTCCTACTAGTTATATATGGAGGTAGGTGTTGATCAAGATGGAATCTGTTCCTCTAAGTAAATAGAGATAAAATCCTATGTTCATTTAATTGTTCTTGATGTTTCAAGTTTCTGGCCAGGACAGATAGATTTATTCGTAAAAGAGTTTCGATGAGAATATCTTTTAATCAAGAACTGGAATTAAAAGAGAACATAATATTCATAGCAAATGGAGTTTGACATAAACCATGACTCTAGCTTGAGTTGGGATTTTGTAACAGAGAGATTCTAGTGCATGGTAACATATGATTATAGGTTCATTTAAGGTAAATCTTATTACTAATTGGGTGGCCATGGCATGCTATGCTAGGTGTTAACCATGGTCTATGAGGTTCATAAAATGATTTAGAGAAATCATTTATGGTAAGAAAGAGTTCTGATGATATTAAGAGTTGATATCATGTCTCATTGCCAATTAGTGATGAGCCTAGTAAGTCACACACATACACAAGTTATCACTTATTTAAATATGATTTAATTAATTAATTAAAGAGTTTAATTGATTAATTAAATAGGTTTGGTTTGCAATTAGATTGCAAAGTCCCTAGCATGACTTGAAACCAAATCTAGATTATTGGATGTATAATATAAGTTAAATTTATATTTAAAGTGTTTAAATATGAATTTAATTAATGAGAAATTAATTAATAGAGATTAATTAATTAATTTATATTTGATATAAATTAATTAGAAGAAGAAAATAATTATTTTGGGTTAAGAACTCAAAATTAAGACGAGGGCATTTTGGTCATTTTGCGTAGCAGATGTGGCACCATGAGATGGTGACACATGGGATTACACATAAGCTTGCCAAATGTTTTTTAATCATGTAAGATGATTAAAATCAAGATTAAATATAGGTTTGACACTTGGCACAATGTGATTGGGTCACTTAAACCTAGAGCTAATCAAAGGGTGACATGTGGCAAGGGTTTAATGTGTTAACCTAGCTATTTAAGTGTTGTTATGAGAAAATAAAATACAACCAGCAGCCCACTCCTTTGTCACGCCACTTTGAGGGTTTTTATCTCTTCTTCTTCATCTCTTATCAATTCAAAGAGATTAGCCATCAATCTCTTGAATTAAGAACACTAGAAATTGTTTCTAGTGTCCTGTTTACATCTCTAATCTCTTAAAAGGCAGAACTTGAATTTCTAATTAATAGAAAAAGCTTTAGAGGCTGTTCAAGGGCTGCCATAGGTGTTCTTGGTGTGGACAAGCTAGAGGGACAACATTTGGTGTCCTGAAGACGAATCTCAAAGGCGCAGACACACTGCAGTGCATCAAGAGGTTAGTGTAATCGTTCTTGATTTAATCTAGGGTTCTAAAATTAATCTGATTAATTTTAAAATCTTAAATGGCAAATGCAGATCCAAAAACATATTAAAAGAGTTTTAATATGTTGTTTATCATTGAAACCAAATAGATAAAAATAAATCTTGCATGGTGCATGTGACCCTAGGTGAAAATTTTTGAATTCAATGGTATAATCTTGTGTTTTTCACGCCTGCCCTTCAATTGGTATCAGAGCCACTATATTTGCCATTTAGATTGATGTTTATATGATTTAATTGTGTGTTTGATCATGAGGTCAAGAGTTTATTGCTGGTTGCAAAGTCAAAGTGGCGGCACAAATGATGAACACCATAGTGCGCATGGTTGATGCATCACAATGGTGTGCAAAGGTAAATGGATGGTGAATGTGCAATTGTTGTATGATTTAAGATCCATTTTATGTCTAATTAAATTGTTTAATTAGAATTTTTATCACACAATTAAATTATGATTCAAATCAGAATTTTAAAAATTGTTTGAATGTGATTCAAATCTGAATTTTAAAAGTTGTTTGAATGTGATTCAAATCTGAATTTTTAAAGTTGTTTGAATCATATTTAAATCTGATTTTTTAAAATTGATTGAATAAAATTCAGATCTGATTTTTTAAAAAATATTTGAATGTGATTCAAATCTGATTTTTTAAAAAATGTTTGAATGTGATTCAAATCTGAATTTTTAAAGTTGTTTGAATGTGATTCAAATCTGAATTTTTAAATTTGTTTGAATGAGATTCAAATCTGAATTTTTAAATTTATTTGAATCATATTCAAATCTGGATTTTTAAGTTGAATATGAGATATTCAATTTAATTTAAGTATGTATGTTTTATTTAATTGTTAAATAGTGATATGCATGATGGATGATCATGGACTATAAAAGACCAATGTGATTGGATTTATTTCTTTTATGTTTCTTTGGGATTGTAAATTAATTAATTAATTTTAATTTATTTTGGGCATGTATTATTAAGTTTGTAATAATTTTTGGGTTGTAATTTCATTTATTTAAGTTCTTGTAAATTCGCCTTGGTATGCCAAGGATTACTATGTAATATTGGATTGCAAGAAGTTCAAGGAGGTCAAGAGCATTGGTGGGACCAGTGGGAGGAATTCAAGATCAAGTGTTGATTATGTACTCCTTCAGCAACTCTTGTAAAATGAATGAATGAAATGCACCTAGGAATGCCCTGATTCAATTCTTGGTGGCTCAGAATTGAATCCCTTAGAAAGTCCATGATCATACCATATTTACTGCTTATCCATGAATGCATGAGATGTATGGGAATGTATGCAATTATATGATATATGCATGCTAAATGGATAATGTGCAAAGTGAGACCTTAATAGTAATTAGAATGACAATAAAATCTTCCAAACAAATGATTAAGTTGGAAATGCTATAATTAAAGTAATTATAACATAGGCCCTCCATTGGGGCAATTATTTTAAGAAATTTTAAATAGTTGCATAAGATGCAATTTATTTAAGAGATTTTCTTAAGAATAATTGTTAAGCATGAGATGTTGTAAATATGTAAATGGTTTAGTGGCCAATATTGGATGTACCTGAGGACATTAAAATTATTTGCGTAATTATCGCTCAATGGGATCAACTTAACTAATGCAAGATAAGTCAATAATGGATGTACCTGAGATTTTGAGCATTAGGGGCTAGGTAAAGGATTGAACCTCACATGAGATGTGATGGGCAAGGAGTTGCTCACTTATAGTTTATTGTAATTCCAATAATGGATGTACCTGAGGATGATCAATAGAATTATAAGAATTCAATCACCCACTAGAAATCCATCCAACTATGATTTCAGTTTTCTACTTTGGAAGTGTAGGATTCGCTAAGTTAGTGGGAGGACCAATTTGATTAAAAGACCATAATCATATTTGGTTAATTACATGATACATTTACTAATTAATCTGGTTATTTCTGCAATTAATTTTCTGATAATAATGAGCACAGAACAACCACCACCATCCAATATCCTTGCAAGCATACTTAATCACAATAGGTTGACAGGACCTAATCTATCTGATTGGCTAAGAAATTTGAAACTTGTCCTGAACCTTGAACAAATAGGATATGTTCTAGATTCAAATGTTCCTGGTCCCTTACCTCCAGAGGCCACACAAGAGGAACATGAAACTTTGGACAAGTGGAAGGAGCATGATATGAGAGCTAAGTGTTACATACTTGCTTCCATGAGTAATAAGTTACGGAAGCAACATGAGAACATGCAGAGTGCGAGTGAGATCCTCCTTCACCTACAAGAGTTGTATGGTGAGCACAGCAGGAATGCTAGGTATGAGATATCTAGACAGCTATTCCGTATGAGGATGTCTGAGAGACAGAATGTTGGGGATCATGTCCACAAGATGATTCGGCTGATTGAGCAGTTGGAACATCTTGACTTCAACATGGATTTCCAACTACAGACGGATTTGATCCTTCAGTCCCTTCCTGAGTCTTTTGGGAATTTTGTGACAAATTTCCATATGACTAAACAGGAATGCACCTTAGCTGATTTACTCAACATGCTGGTTATTGCCCAAAAGAATATGCCAGGCAATAAAGGAAAAGAGGTAGCTTTGGTTGCATCTTCTTTTGCTGGAAAGTCCAACAAGAAGAAGGGCAATAAGAAAAAGAAACTTCAGATTCCTAGTCCTTCCAAGAAAATAGCTAAACAAAAAGGGAAGACCAAAGCTGACAAAGGCAAAGGAAAGTGTTTCCACTGCCAACAGGAAAGTGTTTCCATTGCCAACAGGAAATTGTTTCCATTCCCAGTAAGAAAGTGTTTCCACTGGCCAGAGTATAGCAATCTAAATGAAAGCAATGCCGTGGTGAAAACCAACTCAAGTTCAAAATATATTTGGCACTTAAGGTTATGTCATGTTGCAGAAGATAGGATTACAAAATTGGAGAAAATGGGAATTCTATCCTTATTGGACTCTGAGCCTACTCCAACTTGTGAATCTTGCCTTCAGGGCAAAATGACTAGATCACCCTTTGTTGGACAGGGGCTAAGAGCTGAAAATATTTTGGAGCTAATACATAGTGATGTATGTGGTCCATTTAAAGAAATGGCTAGAGGGGGTTTTCATTATTTTATTACCTTTACTAATGATAAATCAAGGTTTGGGTATTTGTATTTGATGAAATACAAACATGAATCCTTTAAAAAGTTTAAAGAATTTAAATCTGAAGTAGAAAATCAAACAGGAAAGAATATTAAAGCTCTTCGATCAGATCGTGGAGGTGAATATTTGAGTACTGAATTTGATGAATACTTGAGAGAGCATGGCATTGTTTCTCACCGACTCCTCCAGAACGCCACAAAGAATGGTGTATCCGAAGGAGAAATCGCACCCTATTGGATATGGTACGTAGTATGATGAGCTATACCGATATGCCAATCTCCTTTGGGGATTTGCATTAGAATCACTTTGTATATTCTGAATAGGATTCCATCAAAATCAGTTTCTTCCACACCTTATGAGATATGGCATGGAAGAAAACCAAATCTTAAGCATGTTAAGATTTGGGGTTGTCCAGCTTATATCAAAAAGATGAACACTGATAAATTGGAGACCAGATCAGAAAAAGGTCGATTTATTGGATATCCAAAAGATAGTTTTGGATATTATTTTTATTTGCCTACTTCACAAAAGGTTGTGATAAGTAGAGATGCCACATTTCTTGAACAACAGTTTGTTCAAGAAGGAGGCAAAGGAAGGCAAATAGAATTAGAATTGGAGAATTCTGACCAACGAACAGATCAGATGGATATAGATCCATCCAGTCAACCTATACCCGTTGATGAAACATCTACAGCTGTTCCTCGTAGAACAACCAGGGTATCTCACCCACCAGTGAGATATGGTTTTCTTCATGAAGAAGAACAAGAGTTGTCTACTCATGAAGAAGTAGATCATGGGGATGATCCACTTACCTATGAAGAAGCTATATCAGATTGGATTGAAGCTATGAAATCCGAGATTGATTCCATGTATAAGAATCAAGTTTGGGATCTTGTTGACCCACCTGAAGGTATTGTACCTATAGGGAACAAATGGGTTTTCAAGAAGAAAATTGGTTCTGATGGAAAGGTAGAGACCTATAAGGCAAGGCTAGTAGCAAAAGGGTTTCGCCAAAGGCAAGGAATCGACTATGAGGAGACTTTCTCGCCTGTTGCCATGCTTAAATCAATTAGGATTTTATTAGCAATAGCTGCATACTATTATTATGAAATTTGGCAGATGGATGTCAAAACAGCTTTTCTCAATGGATACATTGAAGAAAACATTTTCATGGAACAACCTAAGGGATTTGAATCCCAAGATGGTTCCAAGGTATGCAAGCTAAAGCAATCCATTTATGTGTTGAAACAAGCTTCGAGGAGTTGGAACATCCGTTTTGATGAAGCCATTAAATCCTTTGGTTTTATCAAAAAAAATGAGGATGAGCCATGTGTATATAAGAAGGTTAGTGACAGTGCTATCACTTTCCTTGTCTTATATGTGGATGACATACTGTTGATGGGTAATGACACAGGTATGTTGACGACTATAAAGGTATAGTTGTCAAATACATTCTCCATGAAAGATTTAGGGGAGGCAACCTATATTCTTGGGATTCGCATCTATAGAGATAGAGCGAAAAGAATAATTGGTTTATCCCAAAGTCTATACTTTGAAAAGGTGTTAAAGAGGTTTAACATGCTTGATTCCAAGAGAGGATTGTTACCAGTGAGACATGGTATCCACCTTTCTAATGAGATGTCTCCAAAGACACCTGAAGAAAGAGATAAGATGGCCAGGATTCCATATGCTTCGTCTATTAGAAGTTTAATGTATGCAATGTTGTGTACTAGGCCTGATATCGCATATGTCGTTAGTTTGACTAGCGGTATCAATCCAATCCGTGTTTGGAACATCGATAGTCACAAGAATATCCTTAAGTACTTGAGAAGAACTAAGGATTTATTCTTGATTTATGGAGGTGGAAGACTTGCAATTGGATGGTTATACTGATTCTGATTTTCAATCAGATATCGATGATAGAAAGTCTACCTCTGGATATGTGTTCATTTGTAATGGAGGTGCAGTCAGTTGGAAGAGTTCCAAACAGAGCACATCGCACTCCACTATAGAGGTCGAGTATATTGTCGCATCGATGCCGCAAAGGAAGTCGCTTGATAAAAAGTTCGTGATGTAACTTACAGAGTTACTTCCATTGAGTCGCCAGCCCATTACACCGTGACAATAATGGACCATCATGCAAAGCTAAGGAACTAAGGTCTCACCCAAAATTCAAACACATAGAAAGGCACTATCACATTATCGAGATATAGTTGGGCAAGGCGATATAGTCATGCAGAAAATAACATCAATTGAAAAATTCATGATCCATTCACTAAGCCTTTGTCACAAGCTCGCTTAGACCGACATCTTGAGAAGATGGGTCTAAGGTATTGTAATGAATGGCTCTAGTGCTAGTGGGAGATTGTTAGTAGTATGCCCTAGAGCATATCATTTAGTATGTATCTTGTACATATTTTATTAATAAAAGGCATTTCCACTTTTCCGCTTACATAATATATTTATGTGTAATAGAAAAGGTCCATTGATATTTTGTTAGAAATATTATTCTTAAGTTGTTAAGAATATGAGTGACAATATTTCTAGCACAAAGTATCATAAATAGGTTCACAATCAAGGATACTTCATAATAAGGACATGACTTATCCGTAAAGATTGTATTCATGTTTGTTCCCAAGTTATTTATATGAGATATAAATAAGATGGAATGGTGAGTCTCATGCCATATAACAAACATGATAGGCACTTATACATGATAAGTAGGTGAACCAGTGACACTTATGACAAGCACATGGAGTTTACTCTTGTCAATGTTTTGTCATAAATCATATCAGTGCATATAATCTTTAGACACGAGATAGCACAGTTATCTTGTATATAGGTAGTTTGAGTTTGATCGCTTTCATACTTGTACTGTATGGGTATATGGGCATGTGTTGGCTCCTACTAGTTATATATGGAGGTAGGTGTTGATCAAGATGGAATCTGCCTCTAAGTAAATAGAGATAAAATCCTATGTTCATTTAATTGTTCTTGATGTTTCAAGTTCTGGCCAAGACAGATAGATTTATTCGTAAAAGAGTTTCGATGAGAAAATCTTTTAATCAAGAACTGGAATTAAAAGAGAACATAATATTCATAGCAAATGGAGTTTGACATAAACCATGACTCTAGCTTGAGTTGGGATTTTGTAATGAGAGATTCTAGTGCATGGTAACATATGATTATAGGTTCATTTAAGGTAAATCTTATTACTAATTGGGTGGCCATGGCATGCTATGCTAGGTGTTAACCATGGTCTATGAGGTTCATAAAATGATTTAGAGAAATCATTTATGGTAAGAAAGAGTTCTGATGATATTAAGAGTTGATATCATGTCTCATTGCCAATTAGTGATGAGCCTAGTAAGTCACACACATACACAAGTTATCACCTATTTAAATATGATTTAATTAATTAATTAAAGAGTTTAATTGATTAATTAAATAGGTTTGGTTTGCAATTAGATTGCAAAGTCCCTAGCATGACTTGAAACCAAATCTAGATTATTGGATGTATAATATAAGTTAAATTTATATTTAAAGTGTTTAAATATGAATTTAATTAATGAGAAATTAATTAATAGAGATTAATTAATTAATTTATATTTGATATAAATTAATTAGAAGAAGAAAATAATTATTTTGGGTTAAGAACTCAAAATTAAGACACATGGGCATTTTGGTCATTTTGCAGTGTGACACGTGGCACCATGAGATGGTGACACATGGGATTACACATAAGCTTGCCAAATGTTTTTTAATCATGTAAGATGATTAAAATCAAGATTAAATATAGGTTTGACACTTGGCACAATGTGATTGGGTCACTTAAACCTAGAGCTAATCAAAGGGTGACATGTGGCAAGGGTTTAATGTGTTAACCTAGCTATTTAAGTGTTGTTATGAGAAAATAAAATACAACCAGCAGCCACACTCCTTTGTCACGCCACTTTGAGGGTTTTTATCTCTTCTTCTTCATCTCTTATCAATTCAAAGAGATTAGCCATCAATCTCTTGAATTAAGAACACTAGAAATTGTTTCTTGTGTCCTGTTTACATCTCTAATCTCTTAAAAGGCAGAACTTGAATTTCTAATTAATAGAAAAAGCTTTAGAGGCTGTTCAAGGGCTGCCATAGGTGTTCTTGGTGTGGACAAGCTAGAGGGACAACATTTGGTGTCCTGAAGACGAATCTCAAAGGCGCAGACACGCTGCAGTGCATCAAGAGGTTAGTGTAATCGTTCTTGATTTAATCTAGGGTTCTAAAATTAATCTGATTAATTTTAAAATCTTAAATGGCAAATGCAGATCCAAAAACATATTAAAAGAGTTTTAATATGTTGTTTATCATTGAAATCAAATAGATAAAAATAAATCTTACATGGTGCATGTGACCCTAGGTGAAAATTTTTGAATTCAATGGTATAATCTTGTATTTTTCACGCTTCCGTTCCTTCACCTTTAATCATATGCTACCACGCACTAGAATCTCTCTGTTACAAAATCCCAATTTGAGCTGGAGTCATGGTTTATGTCAAATTCCATTTGCTATGAATATTATGTTGTCTTTTAATTTCAATTCTTGATTAAAAAGATTTTTCTCATCCGAAACTCTTTTCTGATTAAATCTATATGTCCTGGCCAGGAACTTGAAACATCAAGAATAATTAAATGAACATAGGATTTTATCCCTATTTACTTTGGGTAATAGATTCCATCTTGATCAACACCTACCTCCATATATAACTAATAGGAGCCAACACATGCTCATATACCTATACACAGTACAAGTATGAAAGTAGTATCAAACTCAAACCACCTATATACAAGATAATTGTGCTATCTCAGGTCTAAAGATTATATGCACTGATATGATTTATGACAATGCATTAACAAGAGTAAACTCCATGTGCTTGTCATAAATGTCACTGGTTCGGCCTACTTATCATGCATAAGTGCCTATCATATTTGTTATATAGCATGAGACTCACCATTCCAACTTATTTACATCTCATATAAATAACTTAGGAACAAACATGATTACAATCTTTCTGGATAAGTCATGTTCTTATTGTGAAGCACCCTCGATTGTGAACCAATTTATGATACTTTGTGCTAGAAATACTGTCACTCATATTCTTAATTTCTTAAGAATATAATTTCTAACAAAATATTAATGGACCTTTTCTATTACACATAAATATATTATGTAAATGGAAAAGTGAAAATGTCTTTTATTAATAAAACATGTACAAGATACGTACTAAATGATATGCTCCAGGGCATACTACTAACATAATTTAATCCATATATTTTCAAAACTAAGTAATTTAGTTTTTGAAATTTAATAAAACCTGCAACTTAGTGTCTGCCATTAAAATTTCGTTAAGTTACCATTATTAGCAAAAATGACCAAACTACCCTTATCTTTATTTTTAATATGAAAATAATTTAGTTCTTAAGGTTTTATTTTTTTAATAATTTAGTCCCTGAGGTTTTGTTTTATTAATAATTTAGTCTCTGTATTTTTAAAATGTGGGTCCCGTAAAATTAAAAAATTTTAAATTTAAACAATTAAAATATAGATTAATTACTTTAAGGTTCTTAAAAATTTTGCTTGGTTTAAAAATCATCCATTTGTTTTACAAACGGATCCTTAAATGCTATAACTATTTATAAATAAGCCTTTATAATTTTGTAAAATTCTATTTATGTCATTATTATTTTAATATATATATATATATATATATATGTTAATTTATAATATTTTCATATATTATAGTATATTGTTATATATAAAAAAAGAAAAAAATATGAATATAGGCACAAATTATTATTAAAATAAAACTTCAAGGACTAAATTATTTTTAGATTGAAAATAGAGTTACGAGTATTTTGGTATTTTTACTAAATTTAATGGAGAATTAACCATAATTCTAATGGTGGGGACTAACTTGTAAGTTCATTAAAATGCTAACAACTAAATTACTTGGTTTTAAAATTACAAAGACTAAATTGTAGGTTTAACCAAATCTCAAAGACTAAATTGCTAAGAAAATAAAATCTTAGAGACTAAATTATTTTTAGATTGAAAATAGAGTTAAGGGCATTTTGATCATTTTTACTAGAATTAACGGTAACTTAATTGAAATTCTAACAGCAGGGACTAAATTGTAAGTTTTGTCAAATTTTAGGGACTAAATTGCTTAGTTTTGAAAACACAGTGACTAAATTATCGGTTTTATCAAATCTCAGGGACTAAATTATAGTTTATCCTTTAATTTCAAACTTTTTATCTTTTGTAGGAATATTTATTTTTTGTAGTCTATATAATTATGCAAACAAATAGAAAGGATTTGAAAATATAGTCTATCATTGTGAACATAAATATAATTGATTTAAAAACAGAACATAATAAATAATTAAAAAAATAATTGACTACATTTAAGAAATAGATAACAATTAAATAACCGATAAGAGTAGGTGAAAAAAGAGAGGAGATTTTAATAAGCTCTATATTTAATATTTAAGAGAAGTGATAAATGAACTTATTTTTAAGTATTAATAAATAAATTATTTATAAATACCATTTAATTTTAAATTTTGAAGTTTAATTATTAATAAATTATTTGTATTATATTTTTAAATTATTTCATACATATCAAGGATAAAAAAAGTACAAAAAAAAAGTGAAAATAAAAATTTTACAACCTTTAAAAGAAGTAAAATGGATTAAAAAAAAGTAAAAGGAAAATCTAAATTTTAAAATTTAAAAGGATAAATTGAATTTAAATTAATTAATATCTAATACACTGCAAAAACCACATATCAGTAATAGATTTTTGCATTGGATTTTTATCTGTTATTAACAGAAATGTATTTTGAAACCAAGTTGTGGTTTCGTTGCAATTTTGGAATAAAATTGTATGGAGCAACACTTTAGAAATGGAATCATAATTTCATTGTTAAATTCGTTGCTATTAGCAACATAAATTTAGTCGTTGCTAAAATTTACTGTTAATCGATATTATAAAAATATTTTGATATAAAAATAGCAACGTATGTAAAAATCTATTGTTATCAACAATGAATTTCTAAATCTGTTGGCAACGGAGTAATAAAATCTTCTAAATCTGTTGGCAACGGAGTAATAAAATCTATTGTCAATAGCAATAGATTTGTTAATCTGTTGCTATTTTCATAATTAAAAAAATGGTTTTATAAATTTTGTCAATTGATCATTAAAATTATTTTATCAAATTAGCAACGGAATGTAAAATCCGTGTGGTCGTTGTAACCATAAAAACCCTACATAAAATATTAGCAACGTATTTTAAAATTTGTTGCTAATTGGTTGGTAATTTTATTAGAAAAAAAATTAAAAAATGTACATAATTATACTTAGCAATGAATTCTTTTTTGAAGGGAAAATTAAATATTAATGTTTAAATTTGCAACGGATCGGTTGATAATTCGCATATTTATATCTTCAAATATTTTCCTTATTCATATCATTCATTCACTCTTTTTTTTTCCCTTCCATTCCAATCTCTTTTTTTTTTTCCATTATTTCTTTTTCTTTCCAATTCTGAACTTTTTTTCTTCATTTTCATTCATTTTCTAATTATTTTTATTCCTTTTCTTTTATTTTCTTCCCTTTTCTTTCCCTTTCTTCCTTCTTCTTTCATTTTCTATCAATAATTTCTTTCTTCCTTTTCCTTCATTTTCTTCAATTTGCTATCACCAATTTCTTTCCATTTATTTCATTTTCTTCCAAAATCTCTAATTTTCCTTCATTTTCTTTCATTTACTTCCCAAATCTCTAATTATTCTTCTTCCTTTTCTGTCATTCTCTTCCCTTTTCTCTCCCTTTCTTCCTTTTTCTTTCATTTTCTATCATTAATTCCTTCCTTTTCTTTCATTTTCTTCCCTTTTTTTTTCCTAATTCTCTCATCATTTTCTTACTTTTTTCTCATTTTCTTCCATTTTCTCTTATCATTTAATTTCTTCACTTTTCTTCCATTCTCTCTCATTTTCTTCTAATCATTTCTCTCATTTTCTCACTTTTCCTATTATTTTCTTCACTTTTATTATTTACCTTTTATTTTCCATTTTCACTAATATAATTTTCCCTCAATTCATTTTTTCACCATATATTTTTTTTTTCAAATAATACTTTTAAGCTCGTTACAAAATCAAATGGCTTAATAACTTGATGGCATGGATCAAAATCATCTACAGGAGTTCAAATTAAGAAAATCGATCTAATTGACTTGATTAGAAAATTTGATTAGGTTTTCATTAGAAATTTGGTTTGATTAAAATTTAAAAACTTCAATATATTTAATTCGGTTCAATTTTTTAATGAACCAAACCAAAGTGAATTGTTATAAAACACTGCCCTTGGGATGGGATATTTAGGGTTGGGAAAGTCTTTAAAACTTCCTTCCATTCCACAGCTTTTGCTTCTCACTTGTCACTTCATTTCTTCTTCTTACTTCCTGTCCACGCCACTCTACCTTCACTAGAAGCGAACTGTTTGCCTCTACCTTCAGTCTACGCTCCGTTTGCTTAGGTTGCGAAACTCTGCAGAACAGCTTTGGTTCCTCATTTTCTCTATTTGTTTCTAAGGTATATAACTCTGCAGAACTCAGGCTTTTCTTTTTTTCTTTTTTTTTCTTTTATTTTTCCTCACCAATGGCGAAATGGGGAGAGGGAAGGTGCGGATGAAGCAAGTTGAGGACAAAAGCAGACGATAGGTGACATTCTTTAGTTTAATCATGTGCATGTTAATAGATTTTCATGTTAGCATGATATTTGATGCACATTTAATCAATGGGTTTTTCGGCTTTTCCTCCATCAATGTTATTTGATGCACATTTAATCAATGGGTTTGTTGACTTTTCTTCCATCAATGTTTTGTTGATTTTATAGGTTTAATAATTATTTCTTGATTTTCAATTTGAGTTATATTTGATCATTCTGAGACAGGGGCTGTTTGGTTCAGTTTTCATTATGGAATTCATTTCATTTGTTGGTGAATTTCATTAAAGAATTCATTTAGAAATGAATTCCATTGTTTGCTACAAATAATTTCATGATTTGTCCATGACCTTAGGCAAAGACAAGCAACCGAAAGAAAAAAATAAGGAAGAAAGGAATGATGCAACAAACTGGCAAGAGGAGTTTTTTTTTTTTCGATTATTTATATAGATTTTTCTTTTTCATAATTTTAAATTTTATTAGATTAGAATTTTTTTTTCTTAAGACTATTGCTTAAGTGATTTTTTTTTCACATTTATTTCATGATGCAGAAGCCATTCAAGCTAGTGATGCTCTCAAGAAGTCATCAAGACATTATTACCTCCTTCAATTACTGCTGATGCAAACATTCTTCCAAAGGTAATTCTGTCCATTTTATATATTATAAAGAAAATGCTCTCATACTCTACTACATTAATGTGTTAGATTTAACAACATTACCAGCTTGTTTGGAAGAGGGGAAAATAAGGGAGGAATCAAAATAAGAAAAGAAAAATAATAGAGAAATGATAGTTTCCCCTATTTTGGATATTGGGAGTAAAATTTTGAAGAAAGTTACTGTAGCAATAAAATTACATTTTTAACCCTATTAATCTTAGAGCTTGTTTATTTGTAGAATTAGATTTCTATTTTTCATTTTTTATTTTTTAAGAAAATTCCAATTTTCATTTTCCATGAAAACCAAGGGAAAACTTGAAAAACATGTTTACCAGTCAATAATAGAAAATAATTTTTTTAATTCAAAAAATTAAAAAAAATCATGTTTTTATAATAAAAAATAAATTAATATAAATTATATTTAAAAATTTTTTATTTTTAAAATTTTGAATATGTGTTATAATAATATGATTAAATTTTTTATCATTGTAAATAAATGCTTTCTGAAATAATTATTTAATTTTAATTGTAAAAAAGAAATATAATATGATTTTGATGATATTTTTTGCATTTGAAAAACAATTGGAAAATAAAACTATTTTTATGAAGGAAAAAAGGGAAACAATAATTTAAAGCTATTTTTTAAATTTTAGTTAAATTTTAGAAAATTGATGCACATGAATATAAAATTTTATTTTTAAATTTTTTAAATAAAATTTTCTAAAAATTACTTCAGTTTTCGAATTGTTACTAAAACTCCTTTAACAACAACACCTTTGAACCAAAATAAAGAAGCTGTTCAAGCTACTACTCCCACTAGTGATTAAGAAGTCATCAAGTCATCACCACCTCCTTCCATTACTACAAAGACAAAGATTCTTCCAAAGGTAATTCTATCCACTTTATATGTTGTGTACATAGAAATGGCTCTGATACTCCACTACAATGTATGCTAGGAGGTGGTGATGACTTGATGACTTCTTTAGCTCTGGTGGGAGCGGCAGATTGAATGGCTTCTTTATTATGGTTCAAAGGTGTAATTGTTAAAGGAGTTTCAGTAATAGTTCGAAAACTAAAGTAATTTTCTAGAAAATTTTATTTAGAAAATTTGAAAATAAAATTTTATATTCAAATGTGTCAATTTTTTAAAATTTAATTAAAATTTAAAAAATAACATTAAATTATTTTCCATTGTTTTCCTTCATAAAAATAGGTTTATTTTCCAATTGTTTTTCAAATGCAAAAAATATCATCAAAATCACATTATGATTTTTTTCACAATTAAAATTAAATAATTATTTAAGAAAGTATTTATTTATAATGATAAAAAATTTAATCATATTATTACAGTACATTAAATATAATTTATATTAATTTACTTGTTAATTATAAAAATATGTATTTTTTTTTTAATTTTTTGAATTAGAAAATTATTTTCAATTATTCACAGGTACATATGTTTTTTAACTTTTCCCTTGGTTTTCTTGGAAAATGAAAATTGGAGTTTTCTTATAAAATAAAAAATGAAAAACAGAAATCTAATTTCTACAAATGAACAAGCTCTAAGATTAATAGAGTAAAATATGTAATTTTATTGCTACAGTAACTATCTTCAAAATTTTACTCCCAATATCCAAAATAGGGGAAACTATCATTTCTCTATTATTTTTCTTTTTCTTATTTTGATTTCTCCCTTATTTTCTCCCCTTCCAAACAAGCTGGTAATGTTGTTAAATCTAACACATTAATATAGTAGAGTATGAGAGCATTTTCTCTGTAATATATAAAATGGAAATGAAAGCATTTTCTCTGTAATATATAAAATGGAAAGAATTAACTTTGGAAGAATGTTTGTCTCAGCAGTAATTGAAGAAGGTAATAATGTCTTGATGACTTCTTGAGAGCATCACTAGCTTGAATGGCTTCTGCATCCTGAAATAAATGTGGAAAAAAAAAAAAATAATCACACAAGCAAGTCTTATGAAAAAAAATTTTTACACAAGCAAGTCTTATGAAAAAATTTTTTTTAATCTAATAAAATTTAAAATTACGAAGAAAAAACCTATAAAAAAAAGTACCTGTTTGCTGCATCATTCCTTTCTTCCATATATATTTTTTCTTTCGGTTGGTTGTCTTTACCTAAGGTCATGGAAAAATCATGAAATTATTTGTAGGAAACAAAGGAATTCATTTCTAAATGAATTCTATAATGAAATTTACTTGCAAATGAAATGAATTTCATAATGAAAATTGAACCAAACAGGGCCTATCTCAAATTGATCAAATATAACTCAAATTGAAAATCAATTAAGAAATAATTATTAAACCTATAAAATCAACAGAGCATTGGTGGAGGAAAAGCCAACAAACCCATTGATTAAAACAGCATCAAATATCACACTAACATGAAAATCTATTAACATGCACATGCCTAACCTAAAGAATGTCACCTATGGTCTGCTTTTGTCCTCAACTCGCTTCATCCGCACCTTCCCTCTCACCATTTCGCCATTGATGAGGAAAAATAAAAGAAAAAATGAAAAAAAGAAAGGCCTGAGTTCTGCCGATATATACCTTAGAAACAAATAGAGAGAACGAGGAACCAAAGCTGTTCTGCAGAGTTTCGCAACCTAAGCAAATGGAGCGCAGACTGAAGGTAGAGGCAAACAGTTCGCTTCTAGTGAAGGTAGAGTAGCGTGGACAGGAAGTAAGATGAAGGATGAAGAAATGAAGTGACAAGTGAGAAGCAAAAGCTGTGGAATGGAAGGAAGTTTTAAAGACTTTCCCAACCCTTAGTATCCCATCCCAAGGGCTTTTATAACAATTCACTTTGGTTCAGTTCATTAAAAAATTGAACCGAAATAAATATATTGAAGTTTTTAAATTTTAAATCAAACCAAATTTCTAATGAAAACCTAATCAAATTTTCTAATCAAGTCAAGTAGATCGATTTTCTTAATATGAACACTAATCCTGTGGATGATTTTGATCCATGCCATCAAGTTATTAAGCCATTTGATTTTGTAATGAGCTTAAAGTATTATTTGAAAAAAAAATATATATGGTGAAAAAATGAATTGAGGGAAAATTATATTAATGAAAATGGAAAATAAAAGGTAAATAATAAAAGTGAAGAAAATAATAGGAAAAGTGAAAAAATGAGAGAAAAGATTAGAAGAAAATGAGAGAGAATGGAAGAAAAGTGAAGAAATTAAATGATAAGAGAAAATGGAAGAAAATGAGAAAAAAAAAGTGAGAAAATGATGAGAGAATTATGAAAAAAAAAAAGCAAGAAAATTAAAGAAAAGGGAAGGAATTAATGATAGAAAATGAAAAAAAAAGGAAGAAAGGGAAAGAAAAGGGAAGATAATGAAAGAAAAGGAAAAAGAATAATTAGAGATTTAGGAAGAAAATGAAAGAAAATGAAGGAAAATTAGAGATTTTGGAAGAGAATGAAATAAAAGGAAAGAAATTGATGATAGAAAATTGAATAAAATGAAGGAAAAGGAAGGAAGAAATTAATGATAGAAAATGAAAGAAGAAGGAAGAAATGGAAAGAAAATGGAAGAAAAAGAAGAAAAATAATTAGAAAATGAAAGAAAATGAAGAAAAAAAATTCAAAATTGGAAAGAAAAAGAAAGAATGGAAAAAAAAAAAGATAAGAACGGAAGAGAGAGAAAAAAAAAAGTAAGTGAATGAATGATATAAATAAGGAAAATGTGGAGTTTGAAGATATAAATACGTATATTATCAACCAATCCATTGTAAATTTAAACATTAAAATTTAAGTTTCCCTTCAAAAAAGAATCTATTGCTAAATATAAGTGTGCACTTTTTAATTTTTTTTTTCCCTCATAAAATTACCAACGGGTTAGCAATAAATTTTAAAATACGTTGTTAATTTTTTATGTAGGGTTTTTTTTAATTACAAAAGTAGACTGTTGTTAATTTGATAAAACAATTTTAATGATCAGTTGATTGACAAAAATTATAAAATCATTTTTTAAATTTACGAAAATAGTAATGGATAAACAAATCTATTGCTATTGACAATAGATTTTATTACTCTGTTGCAAAATTAGCAACGAATTTAGAAATTCATTGCTAATAATAATAAATTTTTACATACGACATTAATTTTATATTCAAATATTTTTATAATGTTGATTGACAAATTTTAGCAATAAATAAATTTACGTTGCTAATAGCAAAGGAATTAATAATGGAATCTTGATTTCCATTGCTAAAGTGTTGCTCTATACAATTTTATTCCAAAATTGCAACGAAATCATAAATTGGTTTCAACATACATTATTGTTAATAACAGATAAAAATCCGTCGCAAAAATCTATTACTAATCTATGATTTTTTGTAGTGTATTAGATATTAATTAATTTAAAATTTAGTTTATTCTTTTTAATTTTAAAATTTAGATTTCCTTTTACTATTATTTAAATCCATTTTACTTTTTTTAAGTGCTGTAAAATTTTTATTTTCACTTTTTTCAGACTTTTTTTTATCCTTGATATATATGAAATAATTTAAAAAATAATACAAATAATTTATTAATAATTAAACTTTAAAATTTAAAATTGAATGGCATTTACAAATAATTTATTTATTAATACTTAAAAATAAATTCATTTATCACTTTTATTAAACATTAAATATAGGACTTATTAAAATCCCCACTCTTTTTTCACCTATTGTTATCGATAATTTAATTATTTTTTAAATGTGGACAATTATATTTTTAGTTATTTATTATCTTCTATTTTTCAAATCAATTATATTTATGTTCATAATGATATACTGTATTTTCAAATCCTTTCTATTTGTATGCATGGTTATATAGACTGGAAAAAAAAATATTCCTACAAAAGATATAAAGTTTGAAAATCAAAGAATAAACTACAATTTAGTTTCTGAAGTTTGACAAAACCTATAACTTAGTTTCTATATTTTCAAAATCAAGTAATTTAGTCTCTAAATTTTGACAAAATATGTAATTTAGTACTTATCATTAGAATTTCAATTAAATTACCATTAATGCTAGTAAAAATGATCAAAATTCCCTTAACTCTATTTTCAATCTAAAAATAATTTAGTCAATGAGATTTTATTTTATTAGCGATTTAGCCCCTGAGATTTGGTTAAACCAACAATTTAGTTCCTATAGTTTTAAAACCAAGCAATTTAGTTTTTGAAATTTTAATAAACTTACAAGTTAGTATCTATCATTAGAATTATGGTTAATTTCTCATTAACTTTAGCAAAAATACCAAATACTTTTAACTTCATTTTCAATCTAAAAATAATTTAGTCCTTGAAGTTTTATTTTAATAACAATTTGTGCCTATACTCATATTTTTCTTCTTTTTTTTTTTTATATATAACAATATACTATAATACATGAAAATATTATAAGTTAATATATATAATTATTTATATATTATTAAAATAATAATGTCATAAATAGAATTTTACAAAATTATAAAGGCTTATTTATAAATAGTTATAACATTTAAGGATCCGTTAGTAAAACTAATGGACAATTTTGTAACCAAGCAAAATTTTTAAGGACCTTAAAGTAATTAATCTATATTTTAATTGTTTAAATTAATTTAATGGGACCCACATTTTAAAAAATAAAGAGACTAAATTATTAATAAAACAAAACATCAAGGACTAAATTATTAAGAAAATAAAACCTTAAGGACTAAATTGTTTTCACATTAAAAATAATGATAAGGGTAGTTCAGTCATTTTTGCTAATAATGGTAACTTAACTGAATTTTGATGGTAGAGACTAAGTTGCATGTTTCATTAAATCTTAGAGACTAAATTACCTAATTTTGAAAATTTATAGACTAAATTATAGATTTTATCGAATCTCAGAAACTAAATTACAATTTACCCAAAATCAAATGACCGAAACAAAGAGTTATACCATTAATTGTTTAACTTCTCAATGATTTATATAGTTAAAAGAATATTATTTATAAAAAAAAATGCAAAATATAGTATAGGAAAATAATGAAAATTTGTGATTGATGATAAATATAAAAGATTTAATTTTACAAGAACAAACTAAATAATTAAAAAAAAAAAAAGCAATCAACATGAGAAAAAAAATACGAAGATCACAAATTAAAAAATTATTTTGACTTTTATTATTTATATTATTGTTATTGTTGTTGTTGAATATTAACATAATACTTAAATTTTTTTTAGCATATTTATTATTATATTTGTTGTTATGAACACATTCTTTCTAATAATATATGGTCTTTTTTAAATGAAATTATGCTAAGAGTTTAGTTTCTTTTTTTTTCATTGTTAATTAAATTTTTATGAAGGAATATTTAGAGGAATATAATTAATAATCATTTACGAAATAAAAATTTAATTTGATTTTGATAGGTATATAATTATTCCCTAAAGTTTTGTTTATTTACAAAATATTCCCTATTTCTAAATTTTATATTTAAGCAATTATTTGTTTTATATTCAAATGAGTATATAAAATAATTTTATATAATTGTTTAAATATAAAATAGATAATTATTTAAAAATAAAATTTAAATATAGGGACTATTTTATTAATTAAAAAAAACTTCAGGGACTTAATTATGTCAAATTGAAATGTAGTAAACAATAGGGGTTAATTTGCTAACGGAATTTAAATTTTTAAGGACCAAAATCATTACTAAAAAGAAAAAAGAAATCAAAGATTAACATATGGATTTCGTTATACCTCAAGGACTTATTGTAATTTACCCAAAATAAAATCACATTTTAAACAGTTTCCATTTCTTTTAAAATAATTTACTTTTAACTTATAAAATATGAATTATGACAGTATTTAATATGCCCTTTAAACAATAAAATAATATGGATAATAGAACTCAACTAAAATAATTTGTTTGAATTTTTGGGATTTTATTTGTAAATAAATTTTCATGTTAGGTATTTCATACATCAATTTCCAACGATATACACATTTTTTCTATATTTTAATGCAAGTTAAATTATATATTATCTTTTCATTAAAAAAAGTGAATAATTCTATAAATATATATTATATTTTTATGAAATATTTTGGAAAGTTTTCTTTCTTTTTCTCTTAAATTTTTTGAAAATTTAAAAAATTTATTGAAAAAACATAGCCAATTACAGTGGGCGGGGATTATCGCTCGGATTCTCTCTCTCTCTCTATACATATAAATATATACATATATATATTAGTTTCTTTTTTTAACGTGAATTACACATTATACTCATTGTTTATATTCATGATTTAATTTTTTTATGTAATTTTAGAAAATTTTCGTACTAATTAATTAATAAATGTTGAAATAATTTGAAATTTTGTTTCTTTATTTTTCTTAAGAATACATATTATATAAAAAAAATTAGGATATCTTTTATTAATTATTGAATGCTATAAAATATAGCCATTGATATGTTATCAATTTTAGATTGAGAGAATATATATATATATATATATATATATATATATATATATATATATATATATATATATATATATATATATATATATATATATATATGTAACCCCTCTAAATTCTAATAATATATATGATCCATTAATATGCTCTTAATTCTTCATTTATTGCATATATTCTATATAACAAAAACCAACATAAATTGTAATAGTATAAATTATCTTGGACATATCACTAATGACAATAAAGATAATTTCTTTGCACTGAAAAAGTAAATTACCAAATCAATTTTTATATATCAATAATTAAATAGAAGATTAGTTATGTTTAAATAAGATTACAGAATAAATATTAAATATACTCTTTTTTCTATAGAAAATAGGGATTTACATTCAAATAAGAATAAAGTCTTTACTCATGTTAAAATATTTAAATCAACCATATAATTGTACTACGTATATATGAATAGCTTCATTTACCTTGAAATTTTTGATCTTATGCAATTATTTAATAAAAAAATGTTAAAATGAACCTAAAATAGAAGGAGTAAGGACACTATTTTCAATGACCAAATAGAAGGAGTAAGGACACAATTTCCAATGACCATGGAAGTACTAAGCATATCATAGTAAATAGCATAAAGCACTTGGCAAATTAGCCCTTCTTCAGCTTAGATTTCAACTTTATTGCCCTCTATATACAACTACTTAGATGCGTTCCAATCCTCAGCTTGTTGGTTTGAGAATATGCAAATTAAAATAGAACTATAATAAATAATTTAACTCAAATTTACATTAAAATAAAATTATTAAACTATATTACATAAGAATGTGATATAAATTAAAAAAAAATGAAAGAAGAAAAAATTCAATTTCTTTTAGTTAAATTTTTAAAACAGTTGATCAAAATTTTTAATAAAAGTGAATTTCTGATTTTTTTTAATTTAATTTTTATATAAAACGAACTAAAAATTTTAAAGAAATGAAAGTAAATATTTAAAGAAAAATTTTGATTTTAGTTATTTTTTAAAATTTTCTTGAAATATAATTAAAAATTTTAATTAAATATAATTTAAGTACAAATAGAATTAAGAATTTTATATTTATATAAACTCTAAAATTAATTTAAATAATAAAATTCAAAATAAATTAATTTTTAATAGCCAATTAAATTTTGTCTTTTATTATCATATTAATAAACACCATGGCTATTTTTGGCAAAGGTAATTTCCCCTCTCATATTTATATATATTATAGATAGATAGACAGATAGATATAGATTACGGATTAATTGTATTTTTTTTTACTTGTTAATTTCTTATTTTAATTAATTACTTTTTATAAAATTTTATATTTAATTCAAGTTAAATATAAATATGACTAAAAATTTTAAATTTATATAAACTCTAAAGTTAAGAATTTTAAATTTGTATAAACATTAAAATGAATTTAAATAATAAAATATAATTATAATTAATTTAAAAAATGAAGGGCATTTTTTGCAAAGTCAATGTTCCCCCCTCTCTCCCCCCTTCCTACATTTGTATATAGTATAGATATTTATTAAAAAAATATAAGATTTTAAGTCAATTTATATGTTGTGTGTTTGAAGGTCAAAATGTTTTTTTTCAAAAAGAAACAAAAACTAACCACAAATACTAGTAGAATGAAAACAATAAAATTAATTTAATAAACTAATAAATAAATATATGCAAATAAAACACATAAAAATAAATATTAATTTTGACAAATCATTAAATATTCAAATATCACCACCTTAAAAACGACGTAGTTTTGATTTATTTAGTAACTTAAAAGGGATAAAATGATTACAATCAATTTCTTATATAAAATTTAATTTAATTATTATTTATCATTTTATGAGCAATTAGACATAAAATACCAAATGTTTGCGCCATTATGCAATTTTATTTAAATGTTTCAATTTTGAATTAAGTATCCTAACATTTCACATTATGTGCAATTGTAGCCAAAGCCCAAAATTATTTAGAGAAATTTAAATTTTGTCTACTAAAAGTAACCAAATGCCTTAAACTTTAAATTTTGTTACTCAAATCCATAGAAATCCATCTATATATATTTTAAAAGAGTTGATTTCATTCTTTTGATTGATATGGCCATAATTTTTAAAACATTCAATCAGCTTACTTACTAAAGTGCAAAACTTTTTTAGGGTGTTTGGTTATTATAATTATAAGTTTAGGGATATTTGGTTACCACAATTATAGTTTGGTGGATAAAATTTAAATTTCTCTAAATCAATTTTAGGCTTTGACTATAATTGCTCCCATTGTGGAATATTGCGATACTTAATCCAAAATTGAATGTTTGGATAAAATTGCAAAATTACACAAACATTTGGTGTTTTATATCTAATTGGCCTCATTTTATACACTTACATATTAATATATGCCTAGCCTAGCATGGTCTAGTAGCTAAAGGGATACTTTGTGTATTGGGTCACCCTTATTTTTTTTTTCCTTTAAAAAATAGGCACACAAATCTAAGACACACACAATATTATACAATCATAATATAGAGAAGAATAGACACAATATTTACATGGTTTAATTGTAAGGTTTACATCTACAGATAAGACACAAAAGAAAAACAAAATTCCACTATCATGAAAAGAGCGAGATAAAATCACACAAAACTCTCAAACATTAATCCGATTATATTTCTCAAATTTCTCACAATACTACCACAATTTGCAAAAAATACAATATTTATACTAATCCATACCATAGGCCCATAGTTCACCATTGACTTTAGAAAATATTCCATTTGGGTTGCAACATGAAACATTTTAGACCGCGTTATAATTCAAGTCCATAGAGACTATGGGACCCACAAAGCTAGTTTAGCATCGTCTTCCCATAACACCATGACAATGCTTGGATATTAATGCTACAAAGGTGGAGGAAAAGATTTGCCACTCTGGTAATAACTAGAACAAATTCATAAGAAAGGATGTGGGTGACAACTTATCCCTTGCAGAGGTCCACTACCCTTCTTTTACCATGAGTCCAATGGTCTAGGTTTGGGACAATGGGTATGAGAGAAGAAAGCTGTTAGGCACTCTCTCTGTCTAGACTTATCTTAGAATAAAAGTCAACTTCTACTATTAATTTCTAAAGTCTGTCTTATTGTCTCTTTTATTAGATTCCCTAATCATACATTTATGAAAACTAAGGTTACACACATTTAAATTCAACTATATAAAATAAAATAAAATAAAATAGCAAAAAGCAAGTATTTAAATAAAGAAAACAAAAAAATTTAAATAAATAATAAACAAGAAATAAAAAAATTCAACTATCTAACTAAAACAAGTCCAAATTGAAATTAGAAATTAATTTAAATGTCCTAATCTAATCAAATTAATTAATCCTAGTCTAGAAAAAAAATCCTAATTAATAAAAAAATGTGGGTTTTAATTTAAAAAAAAATATAAGGAGTCCTATTTTAACTAAACTAGTCAAGTTTCTGAAAAATTTCAGATTCGTATAGAAATTTAAAAAAATCTATAAAAAATATAAAAATTAATAAAAAAATCCAGAAAAAATATCTACAACCTATAACATGAAAAAAACGAAAACACTCAAAATTTGATACCAAAAAAAAAAAAAAAGTAAAATTGACCAATATTGACCTACATGCAAATATCCTAAGACTGAGTAGCAACTTTGTAAAATCAAGGAAAAATACTAAAGCATCATGAAAAATCATAAAAATTTATGAGAAGCTACCTAACATATCAAACTAAAACATAGTAAAAATAAAATAATTACTCTATCACAGATCAAATGAGAAAAATTAATTGAATTGACCAATACTAAAATCTAGATGACATTGCACAATAATTTTGCAAAAATTACTCACTCCAATCTATTAAGGATTTTGCAAATCTAAAAATATGAGAATGATCATCAAAAAAAAATGACTGAAAATAAGCAAGATCTGATCCCTAAACAAAATGTACAAATTTAAGTATCATAAAAATCATCTATAATCAAGTCATAACTTCAAAAGCTAATATCTAAACCTACAAAATAACTTTTCAGTGATTCAAAAGGATATTCTATATGGAAACAGCCCAATGAATCTTCTAAAATTATTTTCAAGTCCTAAATCCAATAATCACATGAAGTAAATGCATGCATAATAAAAGTGACTATAGGTTCCTAATCAGAAGCATACCTTTTATTTTGGTTGATTTTATAGGAAATTCTAAGATAAGTTAACTTAATCTAATTAGGATTAGAATTTTAAAAAGCAAAATAAAACTAAAATAAAAATAAAATAAAGGATATGTACTTTTCCAACGGCATGTACATCCTTTTTTTCTTTTTTTTTTATATTATTTTTTATTTTTGTTTTTTTTTTATTTTTTAATTTTTATTTTGTTAATTAACTAAAATGCCCTTTAATAAAGCCCAAAATATACAAGCCCACTGTAACGCCCTCACCATAGGTAGTCCGTACATTTTACTGTTCCGACGACTAATGTCTATTCGGCCAGTCAAGATGTCTGGAACTACACTTAAACTATAGTGAGAAGACATAAATTAATGAAACAAATATTAAAAAAATATAGGAAAATTTTTGAGAAAATAAAATAAAATTTAGAGAATTTATTAATTAGTATAAAATAATAAAAATAACCCGATGAGCACCATGAAGGGCATTTTGGTCATTTCACCCCTAAAGGTGAATTTTGACCTAAATGTCAGATTAAAATTAGGAAATAAAATAATTAACATAAATTAAATTTATGAATTTGAATTTGAAAAATGAGAAGAGAAAAGAAAAGAAAAGAAAAGAAAAGAAAAGAAAGGAAAAGAAAAGAAAAAAAAGGCTTATGGAAATTTTAAAATTTAAAGTACACAATAGAATATATATATATATATATATATATATATATATATATATATATATATATATATATATATATATATATATATATATACCCATTAGAAGACAAAAGCCACCAACTCCATCTTCTTCTCCACTCTTTCTCTCTCTCTTCCTCTAGCACCCTTGTCCCCCATTTCCTCTATTGATATTCAAGCTTTCAAGCTTGATTTCCCAAGCTTCTACCCATCAAAACCTTTAGCACCCTTCACAAAAAATACTCCCCACTCCATAAGGAAGCCATAGATACCCATAAGAAGCAAGAAAGTTGAGGTTTGGGAAGCTCAAGTAAGGTTAGTGCACTAATCCCTCTTCTTCTCTTTATTAAACATGAAAAGCATGTTTAGCCAAGCATAAATATCATTTAAACAAAAAGAAAATCTTGAGGAAAGAACCCTTGAATTTTTGGCAGCCATGGAACTTGAAGTTTGTTGCTTTTAAGTGATGAAAAATAGTTCCATGAGAATGTGTGATGAGTTGAAATGTCTGGGTGTTTGATTGTGTAGTGTTTGTGAAAATTTAAAACTTTGAAAACTAGGGTTTGTGTAAATGCTTGAGGACTTGGTGTAAATGTTAAAATTGACCTATTGAGTTGAGATTGTTGCTTATAGAAGTGTATTGCATGCAAATTGAAGTAAGGAAGCTGAAGGAATTGAGATATTGGGAGTGTTCAATTTTCTGTACGTTTGGACTCAATGAGTCCAGTGGGTTTATTGACTCATAACTAAAAATGTGTGACTCCAATTTGTATGAGGCCAATTGGAGGTGAAAATAGACTCAAAATATCCCATTTTTCATGCAGACACCATGCCCAAATTTTGCCAAAATCATGACCAATTCTCTGTCCAAACCCGGATGACCAAACACTGCCAACCCAGAAAATGACCAAATGAACAGTACGTGTTCATTTGGTCATAACTCTCTTTATACTGGCCCAAATGACCTAAAATTTTCATCAATGGAAAGCTTAGACATAGGGCTATACTTTTTATGAAGGCCACTTGACCTAGTTTTGCCTTTAACCAATTCAAATTATTAGCAAAAGTTTGGTCACTAAAACTGCCAACCCAGAAAATGACCAAATGAACAGTACGTATTCATTTGGTCATAACTCTCTCTATACTGGTCCAAATGACCTAAAATTACATCAATGGAAAGCTTAGACATAGGGCTATACTTTTTATGAAGATCACTTGACCCAGTTTTGCTTTTAACCAAATCAAATTGTTAGCACAAGTTGAGTCACTAAAACTGCCAACCCAGAAAATGACCAAATGAACAGTACGTGTTCATTTGGTCATAACTCTCTCTATACTGGTCCCTTAAAATTACTTCAATAGAAACATGATACTTAGGGCTACAACATTGATTTAGACACCTTTGCCAAATTCTAAGTGTAAAGACCCTAAAAAGAGAGTCAAACATACTGCCCTTAAGTTGGTTATTGTGAGTCCAAGTTAATACACTGACTATAACTCACTAAACCAAGCTTAAAAAATTATGAAATTGTACCTGGGAGTCCCTAAGACATAGAGGAACATATCTTGTGAAGGAACCTAAGTCTAAAAATGACAATAAAATGATCAAATGACTGGTCAAAATTTATTAACCAGAAATTGTAAATTCTGGACAGCTTAGAGGCAAAGGGACCAGTTATGGTATTTTGACCATAACTTAAGTTCTATAACTCCAAATTCAGTGATTCAAAAACTAAAATTCAAGTTTAAACATAGAGGAGCATTTGTTATGAAGGAAGTGTGACCAAATAGACATCCTAACCTAGTCAAATTCCTAGATAAAGATAACACATCAAAATGAACCTAAAGAAAGGTTCATGGGAAAAATGCTATATATGATAATTAAAATACTCATAAGGATAATTAAATATTAAAAATGATATAAATATGTAAATTGGGACTAATGTCCTATTAATATGAAATTAATGGTACCAATGAACAGTACCAGAAAATAGTAACACTGAATAGTACTAAAATAATTAAAAATGTTTAATTACCCACAGTATATCTAGACTTATTTATTTAGTTTGGATAAATTGGTATGCCAATTAGGGACTACAGATAGCAGTACTACCTATCAAGAAAATCATGAACTGGCAATATATATCTGGTATGATTATTCTACAAGCTATATGCCTACTTACTGGCCATTGTACCTACTTTATTTCTGGCTTTACAATTCTGACAGCGGTTCTCGTGCCCGACAGCTGGCCTCGTGCTTGACAGACATATACTGAATAGACATATGGCTGTCTAACCAGTATACACCCTTACATCCAGCTTTTATAATTTGTTATAGGTTTCTTGGGTACTGATAAAAAAAATTAATTAAGACTTAAAATACAATAAGTAATCATAAAAGATCCCGATAATATTAATTGCTTCCAAAGAGCAATAAAAATGTAAAAAACCTAGAAATTATGATTTGCAGATATTATTTCAATTGTTAAATTATTGTTATTATAAATTATGCACCACTAAGCGTTATGCTTAGTGCATTGGTTTTCCATCACATAGGTACTGGAGATCAGTTCCAAAGTGATGCAGAAGAAGACCAGTAGTGCATCGACAGAGCTCACCGGATCCGCCATCGCCCGCAGTCACCTCATCAGTCTTTTGTATTTTGGTAGGGCCCATGTATAGACTAGTATTTTAGTTCATTATGTTTAGTCATGATGTAATTACTAGTTTATGATGTATTTCATTTTGGACTTGAAATTAAACTTGAGATTGAAATGAAAACTTATAATTTATTATCTATGAATTTCCATATGAATGCAATAGATGATACTTCATTTTGAGATCTCATAAATAGTTGTGAATGATATGATAAAAGAGAATATGATATAGAAATATGTGAGATGACTATGAATATGTTAACAGGTGATAGTGGAACCTGCCAGATGCTAATAAAACAGAGGAGGATCTTTCCAGGTCTCCACAGAAATAAGATATATAAAAAAAAAAATTTCTACACATAGAATACATGTTTTAAATGACATCAAAAGTTTACAATAGATATGATAAAATAAGATAGGGTGCTCCGGCACAAAATGTGGCACTTCTTGCTCGGCTATGCAGTAGACGGGTAAGGGGCGTCACATTTTAGTGGTATCAGAGCAGAGGTTTAAGCGGTCCTAGACCTAAATAGTTAGAAATAGATAGAGTGCATCACATGCATGGGCCTTTAAATAGAGTCAAGGTGACACTAATATAGATCTGTTTCTTTGTCTATTTTATAGGATCGATGGCATCTGATCCTTCAGAGCACGGACATCCAGGACCAATAGAGGAGGAAGTAGAGAGTCACGCACCTGCTCCTAGTCGAGGGAGAAGTGGTAGTAAAGTAAGGTCATCTCGAGGTACTGTGAGTAGGGCACAGTAGGCCTTCTATGAACAGATGACACAGCTGTTCCATCAGGTCACAGGAGCCATTCCTCAGCCACAGCCACGTCCACCTCCACAACCACAGCCACCACCACCACCACCTGTACAGCCACCTCCACCCCCACAGTGGCAACCTGTACACAGATCTCCACTAGAGAGACTGCAAAAGTATGGGGCAGTTGACTTCAGAGGTAAGAGGGATGATGATCCAGCCATAGCAGAGTATTGGCTGGAGAGGACAGAGAGGGTATTGCAAAGAGCTTGCACCGCACCCCAGAGCAAAGAAGCTTGGAGTGTGCTCACATCGCTCTGAAGGATGCATATAGATGGTGGGTGACAGTATCTAGAGTAGTACAGCCTGCACAGATCACCTGGGAGTTCTTTCTGGTTGAATTCAGAAAGAAATACATCAGTCATGTGTACTTGGAGGCCAGAAGGAGAGAATTCCTAGCACTGAGACAGAGGCAGCTGACAGTCTCCGAATATGAACGGGAATTCGTGAAACTTAGTGGATATACATTAAAGCTAATGCCTACAGAGGTTGATAAGTGCAGAAGGTTTGAGGATGGACTGAATGACAACATCAGGTTGATAGTGACATCTCACCACTTCACAGATTTTTCCCTATTAGTAGCGTCAGCTCTAGATGTGGAGAGAGTCAGAAATGAGGAGCAGTCCAAGAGGGACAGACAGCGTAAGAGAGGTTCTGGACAGGGCCAGTTTAGTGCACCAGCTACCAGTAGTAAGAAGCATAAGGGTTCACAGACCCAGACACAAGGCCAGAGGGGCCAGTCTGGAGTATCTATAGCAAGTTCTCCGGGTACAGTAATAAGAGAATCAATTTCAGTGCCAGAATGTACCCACTGTGGTAGTATACACAGAAGAGAGTGTCGACTGTTGACTGGTGGATGTTTCAGATGTGGGTCTACGGATCATTTCATACGAAGTTGTTCACAGGAGAGTGCTCCCACTGCACTACCACTAACTGAGAGGTCTGCCCTGACAGTGCAAAGGGGTAGAAGACTTATGAGGCTTGAGACAACTGGTACATCACAGAGGGCTTCTAAGACTATAGAACGGCCCGAGGTTGGAGTAGCACCTCGTGTGTACGCTATGGCTCGAGAGGAGCCAAATCTGGTAGACGTTATCACAGGTACATTTCCTAATTATAATACCTTTAAGTATGTATTGATAGACCCTAATTATATTCACCCCTATATATACATTGTATCTCCTGTTAAAAAGAGGATACCGAGAGATGGGTTAGAAGATGACATGCTTGTCACCAACCCTTTGAACCATAAGGTTATGGTAGATTATCAACCGAAAAGGATCGTATCAAAGATAATAGATGAAAATGAGAAGGAGGCTGTATATGAGATGAAAGAAGATGAGTACAGAACTGGTTGAGGAAAAAAAAAAAAAAGTTAGTCTATTGGGATTATACCGTGGTAACTATGCAATGCTCTTGATATTTGTACTATAAGTTGCAGATTACAGTACTGACTTGGGACTATTGTGTAGAGCTACGTATTTCCAATAGTAAATCGAGATAAGAATAAGATTGTAGAACTAGGATTAATAAGACAGACTAAAGAAAAAGTAAAGTATTATAACACAAAAAGGCGAAAAGACAAGGAGATAGCGGTCCCTCGATTAATTACATTGTGTAAATTTTGAGGACGAAATTTTATTTAGAGGGAAAGAATTGTAACGCCCTCACCGTAGGTAGTCCGTACATTCTACTGTTCCGATGACTAATGTCTGTTCGGACAGTCAAGATGTCTAGAACTACACTTAAACTATAGTGAGGAGACATAAATTAATGAAATAAATATTAAAAAAATATAGGAAAAATTTTGAGAAAATAAAATAAAATTTAGAGAATTTATTAATTGGTATAAAATAATAAAAATAATCCGATGAGCATCATGAATGGCATTTTGGTCATTTCACCCCTAGAGGTGAATTTTGACCTAAATGTCAAATTAAATTAGGAAATAAAATAATTAACATAAATTAAATTTATGAATTTGAATTTGGAAAATGAGAAGAGAAAAGAAAAGAAAAGAAAAGAAAGGAAAAGAAAAGAAAAAAAAAAGGCTTATGGAAATTTTAAAATTTAAAGTACACAATAGAATATATATATATATATATATATATATATATATATATATATATATATATATATATATACCCATTAGAAGACAAAAGCCACCAACTCCATCTTCTTCTCCACTCTTTCTCTCTCTCTTCCTCTAGCACCCTTGTCCCCCATTTCCTCCATTGATATTCAAGCTTTCAAGCTTGATTTCTCAAGCTTCTACCCATCAAAACCTTTAGCACCCTTCACAAAAAATACTCCACACTCCATAAGGAAGCCATAGATACCCATAAGAAGCAAGAAAGTTGAGATTTGGGAAGCTCAAGTAAGGTTAGTGCACTAATCCCTCTTCTTCTCTTTATTAAACATGAAAAGCATGTTCAGCCAAGCATAAATATCATTAAAATAAAAAAAAAAATCTTGAGGAAAGAACCCTTGAATTTTTGGCAGCCATGAAACTTGAAGTTTGTTGTTTTTAAGTGATGAAAAATGGTTTCATGAGAATGTGTAATGAGTTGAAATGTTTGGGTGTTTGATTGTGTAGTGTTTGTAAAAATTTAAAATTTTGAAAACTAGGGTTTGTGTAAATGCTTGAGGACTTGGTGTAAATGTTAAAATTGACCTATTGAGTTGAGATTGTTTCTTATAGAAGTGTATTACATGCAAATTGAAGTAAGGAAGCTGAAGGAATTGAGATATTGGGAGTGTTCAATTTTCTGCATATTTGGACTCAATGAGTCCAGTGGGTTTATTGACCCATAACTGAAAATGTGTAACTCCAATTGGAATGAGGCCAATTGGAGGTGAAAATAGACTCAAAATAGCCCATTTTCATGTAGGCACCATGCCCAAATTTTGCCAAAATCATGACCAATTCTCTGCCCAAACCCGGATGACCAAACACTGCCAACTCAGAAAATGACCAAATGAACAGTACGTGTTCATTTGGTCATAATTCTCTCTATACTGGTCCAAATGGCCTAAAATTACATCAATGGAAACATGATACTTAGGGCTACAACATTGATTTAGACACCTTTGCCAAATTCTAAGTGTAAAGACCCTAAAAAGAGGGTCAAACATACTGCCCTTAATTGGTTATTGCCCTTATAGGACTGAGAGTCCAGGTTAATACACTGACTATAACTCACTATACCAAGCTTGAAAAATTATGAAATTGTACCTGGGAGTCCCTAAGACATAGATGAACATATCGTGTGAGGGAACCTAAGTCTAAAAATGACAATAAAATGATCAAATGACTGGTCAAAATTTATTTACCAGAAATTGTAAATTCTGGACAGCTTAGAGGTAAAGGGACCAGTTATGGTATTTTAACCATAACTTTAGTTCTATAACTCCAAATTCAGTGATTCAAAAACTGAAATTCAAGTTTAAACATAGAGGAGCATTTGTTATGAAGGAAGTGTGACCAAATAGACATCCTAACCTAGTCAAATTCCTAGATAAAAATAACACATCAAAATGAACCTAAAGAAATGTTCATGGGAAAAATGCTATATATGATAATTAAAATACTCATAAGGATAATTAAATATTAAAAATGATATAAATATGTAAATTGGGACTAATGTCCTATTAATATGAAATTAATGGTACCAATGAACAGTACCAGAAAATAGTAACACTGAATAGTGTTAAAATAATTAAAAATGTTTAATTGCCCACAGTATACCTAGACTTATTTATTTAGTTTAGATAAATTGGTATACCAATTAGGGACTACAAATAGCAGTACTGCCTACCAAGAAAATCATGAACTGACAATATATGTCTGGTATGATTGTTCTACAGGCTATATGCCTACTTACTGGCCATTGTGCCTACTTTATTTCTGGCTTTACAAGCTTGACAGCGGGTCTCGTGCCCGACAGCTGGCCTCGTGCCTGACAGACGTATACTGAATAGACATATGGCTGTCTAACCAGTATACACCCTTGCATCCAGCTTTTATAATTTGTTATAGGTTTCTTGGGCACTGATAAAAAAAATTAATTAAGACTTAAAATACAATAAGTAATCATAAAAGATCCCGATAATGTTAATTACTTCCAAAGAGCAATAAAAATGTAAAAAGCCCAGAAATTATGAATTGCAGATATTATTTCAATTGTTAAATTATTGTTATTATAAATTATGCACCACTAAGCGTTATGCTTAGCGCGTTGGTTTTTCATCGCGTAGGTACTGGAGATTAGTCCCAGCACAATGGCAAAGCACTGAGTGCATCGACAGAGCTCACCGGATCCGCCATCGCCCGAGTCACCTCACCGGTCTTTTGTATTTTGGTAGGGCCCATGTATAGACTAGTATTTTGGTTCATTATGTTTAGTCATGATGTAATTACTAGTTTATGATGTATTTCATTTTGGACTTGAAATTAAACTTGAGATTGAAATGAAAACTTGTAATTTATTATCTATGAATTTCCATATGAATGTAATAGATGATACTTCATTTTGAGATCTCATAAATAGTTGTGAATGATATGATAAAAGAGAATATGATATGGAAATATGTGAGATGACTATGAATATGTTAACAGAACCCGCCAAATGCTAATAAAACAGAGGAGGATCTTTCCGGGTCTCCACAGAAATATGATATAAAAAAAAAATTAGAATACATATTTTAAATGACATCAAAAGTTTACAATAGATATGATAAAACAAGATAGGGTGGTCCGGCACCGAATGTGGCACTTCTTGCTCGGCTATGCAGTAGATGAGTAAGGGGCGTCACACCCACATTTATTTACTAGCTGAAATTATAAGTTCAATGGTCTTCATTATTCAATCTAGCTCAATTAAATATTTCCTAGGTTTATTTAAAACCTTAAAAAATATTAAATTAAGCCCATTTAAATAATACAGGTTTATGACCCTTAAATACCTTTTATTAATATTCTTACTATTTTATAACCTCTTTAGCGCTTTAAGATTCTTCACTATTTGAGTGCATTTTCATCATATGGCTCCTCACTGTCTTTACAAAACATGTACTCTAGGGGTTCAAAAAATAGATGTCTGCAAATATATCACAATAAATATTTTGGTTCTCCATACACCATAAAAAAAAAATCATAAATAGCATAATGAGTTCAACAGCTCATACCTTTGAAGTGTCTGATTAGGCACAGAATTGTCAAATTTCATTTTAGGAACAACAATAAATGGAAATCATCGATTAGCAACAATAAAGGGTTTAATCAGAAACCTCTTCTTGGAAGAGGAACTTTAGAAAATATTCAATTAATGACAATAAAGTAAAGATACATAATAAATTCAGGCTGCCCAACATAAGTATCAAATAGTCTAGCTACCATTTTATATATCAACAAATTATTCAATTCCATCAACTTCAAAATTATACATAGATGGGAAAAAATAATTTGTGGTTATAGTATTGGAATTGAATTATGGAATAACACTAACATTGCGGATATAAATTCCAATCAAAGCTACTGCCAACATCAGCTCTGGAAAACTTTTATTTGACATGGAGTTCTGCTTTACTTAATTTTTAACTATTAATATATTTAATTTATTCTTATTTACTGTTATAAATAAAACCATTAATATTCAAAATAAAATTTAATATTATAAGTTTGCAAATAATTAGAATAATTAAAAAAATTAATGGAAGTGAGTTTCGGTATTTAAGATATTTTATTAATTTTTATAACAAATTAAATAATTTTTAATTAATTAATTAATAATATAACACCCTCACTTTAGCTAGTTCGTGCATTCGACTGTTCCGGTGATTAATGTCTGATCGGATAGCCAGAATGTCTGGAACTATAATTAAACTAGAGTGAGGAGTCATAAATAGACCAAATAATAGTAAGAAAAATTAAGAAAAAATTTTAGAAATAAAATACAATGAAGTTAAATGAGCAGGTGCCCCGGTGATGGGTGACCCTAACAGGAAATTGCTGTTTTTACAGCTAGTAGCTCTAAACCTGAGGGAAATTCCGTGAAGTAATTTCTGGGATGTCAGAGAAGAGTTACGACGCCCTAGGTAGCATTAGAATGTCAAGAAAAGGTTAGAAGAATTTTTAAGATCGGTACAGACAGTTTTGGCTCCTTAAGCCAAACGAAGGGCATTTTGGTCATTTCGTCTTCAGAGATGATTTTTGACCAACTTGTCCAATTAAGTAAATAAATTATATAATATAAAATATGAATAAATATTGCTAAAAATTAAATTGAAAATGAGTAGAGGAGAAAAGAAAAGAAATGAAAATTGAAATAAATTATGACATATGCATGACATAAGCATGACCTAATAAAAGCTAACATCAAATAGAAATTTGACAACTTATTTTCATTATCTTAAATTGAAATCTATTCTCTTCTTCTCCAGCAAAAAGCTATCATCCCAACTCTTCATCACCATTTTCTCTTAATTTTCTTCCTTTACACCATAGATCCACCATTCCAAGCTTCCAAACCATCACTCTCTCTTCACCAAAATTGTTGGAAACCTTGAGAGAAGTCCATAGCTAGCCTTAAAGTGTAGAAAAACACACTAAATTTCAAGTGAGAAACCTGGCCAGAAGTGGACTTCAAAGGGGAAGAGGTGTTTGATTGAAGAAAAGGATGTTTGAAGGGGGATTGAAGCTAGCACACAAGGTTAGTGCTATGATTTCCTCTTACTTTGAAAATTGTGAAATTTTCTGTTAGGGTTTAGTATATTTGAGGATTTTCTGATTTATACCCTAATTGTTGTGATTAATTATGTATTATGAACTTTAGATGAATGATTGTTGAGGATATGTCGATGAATTAATGGAAGTATGGACTGATTTTGGAGGTGTGTGTGAAATTCAGATTCTGGACAGCTTGAGTCCAGTGAGCTTAATTATCTATAACTTGAGTTATACAACTCCAAATGAAGTGAAATTTATACCAAATTAAAGATAAGACATAAATCTACAATTCTTGTGTTTTGACCCAGACCAAAATCTCAAAGTAACTTGGTTGAAAATTTTGAGGAAGTCGGAAGTGTTGAAATTGGAATTCCCTGGTACTCCAGTAAATTGCCTTGTGATGACAGTGTAGAAAATAGGGTATAACTTTCTCTGTATAACTCCAAATGAGATAATTCAAAATGATCTAGAAAGCTAAGACATATACCTACAACTTTGATTTAGAGACTTTACCCAAATTATGGGTGTAAGACCTTAATATGTGATATGCAAAATTTACCTGAAAACATGAAAACCTAGAAAGTTCAGGGTCCATGAGTCCAATAGGTTTAAATGGGCAAACCTTGAACTATATAGCTCCAATTGATGTAAGGCTAATTGGAGATTAAACCTTAGACATAATGCTAAAAATGTCATGAAGAAAGCCTGCCCAGAAAACCAAGTTAGAATGACCTAAAATCTACCTCAATCCAGGTAACCAACATGCTGGAACTGGAAAAATTGACTAAATGAACAGTATTTGTTCATTTGGCCATAACTCAGTGTAGAAATATTCAATTGACCTGAATTTTATATCAATGGAAAGCTTAGACAATTTAGAACAACCTTCATGTAGGACACAAACTCAAATTCTGGACTTAACCTAATGGAATTGTCCACCAAATTCAGGACACTAAATCTGGCAGAACCAATTCTGCCCAGAATTCTGGGTACTGGTTAATTCGGCCAGTTATGGTAAAATGGCCATAACTTGAGCTAGAAACCTCCAAATGGAGTGATTCAAAAAGGGAATTAAAGAAGACACATAAAGCAACAACTTTGATGAAGAAATGTTTGCCAAATTCTCACTGTAGCTTAGACCAATAGAACAGTAAACATAAGACACAAAAACTGAAAATTTAGAAATACTTCTAGGAGGCTTTGAAGTGCAATTGTCAATCAATGCCAACAAAATAAAATGCAAAATGTGCTATCTTGGTGAACTTAGGCTTAACAAACCTATTATAAATTAAAAAGTCAACCTTTGAAGGGAAATGATCAAGTGAATAGTAATCCCAGTGATATAGGAAATGGTACACTAAATTAAAAAAACTATTAGGATGATTAATATAGATAATGTGATTAATGAATTTAAATTCTTGAAGTTGAGTGACTCTCGGATTTAAGGAAAATTTAGTTAAATTTGAAATCCATGAAATGTTCATAGATTACTTGAAATATGAATGACAATTTATATAAATAGTGTAATGAATAAATGGATCATGTTAATGTATGAATAAGACATTAGTTCTCATTATTGTAGAAAGGAAAAGTACTTTGAGTACAATGGTATATGAGAACCATTATTGTGAATTGTGATCAACACAAATGATATAATGAATAAATATATGAATTATGATGAAGGCAAAATTTATGTAGAAATGTATTTTAAAAATTTATACTTCTGTTAGGAATAGAATTGAAATGTTATAAATTATAATTGGAATTTGTCAAGAAATAATGACGTCATAAAACACAATATATTAATATTTAATGGTACCTATGTGCCCATGTATTGCTTAGACAAGTGTGTCAGATTGGATAGATTGGCATTCCAATAGGGTATTATTTTAGCAGTACTGCGTAAGGTTTTATGCCTGCATTCATGGCTTTATGCCCGCACTCATGGCTTTTATGCCCGATTACTTGTTATCATGGCTTTTAGCCATACTGATATGCTATCATGGCTTTTTAGCCATACTGACTGCATACATGGTTGACGTTCCGCGTCCCATGGTTTGACAACCTGAGGCACCGCAGATATCAGCCAATGACCATTATCCAGCTTTAGTCACCACATAGGTTACTTGGGTAGTGAAATTTATTGAAATAAGTTAAGAATATTAGCAATTAAAAATATTAGAAGTTAAATAAATGAGTAAGAAGACGTAAAATAAATTAGATTAGTTATTTAACAGAAAGAATTGAAATGAACTGGACTGATATTAAAAATTTATCTTTTTTGAAATGACTCTGAAAGCCTTAGTTATTATGAAATAATCAAAGATAACCTAGAAAGTATTAAATTAAACGATACAAAAGATTAGTAATAGAATTATAATTTAAATAAATGTTACAATGAACTATGTTTTATTTCCATCTGTATTTTGTATATTATTTTCTTTGTTATATTATTGCACCACTAAGCAGCAATGCTTAGCATGATGGATTTGTTTCCTCTTGCAGATACTGAAGGTAGAGCCTAGCGAATATTAAACAGGGATTTTTGAGTTCTGATCTGTAGATGTGTCAGAAGTGTTCAAGTTGTCACCTCCTCAGCAATGCATGTAGATGTGGCTCACATTAGTCATTTTATGTATTTTGTGTAGTATAAATATTTCTTATGTTGTAATGTAAACTAGAAAATTGTAATGAATATTTATGTGTTGTAAATTAATGAAATTATGAGAATTTATATATATAAATCGTGCATTAATGAATATGTATGGAAATGAATGGATTTGTATTACAAGAATTGAATGTGAGATGAATATGATGAGTATGAATAATATTTTCATTGCAAAATATTATTGAAAATTTCAAGCAGGTGAATAGTAAAATGTGCCAAACGATAATATAATAAGGGAAATTCCGTTGGTTTCTCCTTAGAAAAATAATTGATATTAAAATATAACGAGTTTAAAATGATTAAAAGAATAAAGTAAGATAAGATAGGGTGCTCCGGCACACTATGTGACATGCCTCGCTCGGCTACACTGTAGACAGGCAATGGGTGTCACATTTAGTGGTATCAGAGCACGATTTAGCCGTTCCTAGACAACGATAGATAGAATAAGATTGTGTGCATAACATGCATTGCATTCATATTAGTCAAGGTGACACTAATGCAGATATGTTTTCTCTGGTAAGGTGAAGAAATAAGAAGGTAGTAGCTCCTCAACTATTTGCATCGAGTAAATTTCGAGGATGAAATTTTTGTTAGAGGGGAAGAATTGTAACACCTTCACTTTGGCTAGTCTGTGCATTCGACTGTTCCAGTGATTAATGTCTGACCGGATAGCCAGAATGTCTGGAACTATAATTAAACTAGAGTGAAAAGTCATAAATAGACCAAATAATAGTAAGAAAAATTAAGGAAAAATTTTAAAAATAAAATACAATGAAGTTAAATGAGCCGGTGCCCCGGTGATGGGTGACCCTAACAGGAAATTGCTATTTTCACAGTTAGTGGCTCTAAACCCGAGAGAAAATTTCGTGAAGTAATTTCTGGGATGCCAGAGAAGAGTTACGACGCCCTAGGTAGCATTAGAATGTCAAGAAAAGGTTAGGAGAATTTTTAAAATCGGTATAGACAGTTTTGGCTCCTTAAGCCAAACGAAGGACATTTTGGTCATTTCGTCTTCAGAGATGATTTTTGACCAACTTGTCCAATTAAGTAAATGAATTATATGACATAAAATATGAATAAATATTTCTAAAAATTAAATTGAAAATGAGTAGAGGAGAAAAGAAAAGAAATAAAATGAAAATTGAAATAAATTATGACATATGCATGACATAAGCATGACCTAATAAAAGCTAACATCAAATAGAAATTTGACAACTTATTTTCATTATCTTAAATTGAAATCTATTCTCTTCTTCTCCAGTAAAAAGCTGTCGTCCCAACTCTTCATCACCATTTTCTCTTAATTTTCTTCCTTTACACTATAGATCCACCATTCCAAGCTTCCAAACCATCATTCCCTCTTCACTAAAATTGTTGGAAACCTTGAGAGAAGTCCATAGCCAGCCTTAAAGTGTAGAAAAACGCACTAAATTTCAAGTGAGAAACCTGGCCAGAAGTAAACTTCAAAGGGGAAGAGGTGTTTGATTGAAGAAAAGGATGTTTTAAGGGGGATCGAAGCTAGCACACAAGGTTAGTGCTATGATTCCCTCTTACTTTGGAAATTATGAAATTTTCTGTTAGGGTTTAGTATATTTGAGGATTTTCTGATTTATGCCCTAATTATTGTGATTAATTATGTATTATGAACTTTAGATGAATGATTGTTGAGGATATGTTGATGAATTAATGGAAGTATGGACTGATTTTGGAGGTGTGTGTGAAATTTGGATTCTGGACAGCTTGAGTCCAGTGAGCTTAATTATCTATAACTTCAGTTATACAACTCCAAATGAAGAGAAATTTATACCAAATTAAAGATAAGACATAAATCTACAATTCTTATGTTTTGACCCAAATCAAAATCTCAAAGTAACTTGGTTGAAAAATTTGAGGAAGTCGAAAGTGTTGAAATTGGAATTCCTTGGTACTCTAGTAAATTGCCTTGTGATAACAGTGTAGAAAATAGGGTATAACTTTCTCTGTATAACTCCAAATGAGATGATTTAAAATGATCTGAAAAGCTAAGACATATACTTACAACTTTTATTCAGAGACTTTACCCAAATTATGGGTGTAAGACCTTAATATGTGATATGCAAAATTTACCTGAAAACATGAAAACCTAGAAAGTGAAGGGTCCATGAGTCCAGTAGGTTTAAATGGGCAAAACTTGAGCTACATAGCTCCAATTGATGTGAGGCTAATTGGAGATTAAACCTTAGACATAATTCTAAAAATGTCATGAAGAAAGCTTGCCCAGTAAACTAACTTAGAATAACTTAAAATATGCCTCAATCTGGGTAACCAACATGCTGGACCTGGAAAAATTGACCAAATGAACAGTATGTTTGTTCATTTGGCCATAACTAAGTGTAGAAATATCTAATTGACCTGAATTTTATATTAATGGAAAGCTTAGACAATTTAGAACAACCTTCATATAGAACACAAACTCAAATTCTGGACTTAACCTAATGGAATTGTCCACCAAAAATTAGGACACCAAATCTGGCAGAACCAATTCTGCCCAAAATTCTGGGTACAGGTTAATCCTGCCAGTTATGGTAAAATGTCCATAACTTGAGTTACAAAACTCCAAATGGAGTGATTCAAAAAGGGAATTAAAGAACACACATAAAGGAACAACGTTGATGAAGAAAAGTTTGCCAAATTCTCACTGTAGCTCAGACCAATGGAACAGTAAACATAGGACACAAAAACTGAAAATTTGGAAATACTTCTAGGAGGCTTTGAAGTGTAATTGGCAATCAATGCCAACAAAAATAAAATGCAAAATGTGGTATCTTGGTGAATGTAGACTTAACAAACCTATTATGAATTAAAAAGTTAACCGTTGAAGGGAAATAGTCAAGTGAATAGTAATCCCAATGATATAAGGAATGGTATACTAAATTAGAAAAACTATTAGGATGGTTAATATAGATAATGTGATTAATGAATTTAAATTCTTAAAGTTGAGTGACTCTAGGATTTAAGGAAAATTTAGTTAAATTTGAAATCCATGAAATGTTCATGGATTACTTAAAATATGAATGATAATTTATATAAATAGTGTAATGAATAAATAGATCATGTTAATGTATGAATGAGACATTAGTTCTAATTATTGTAGAAAGGAAAAGACTTTGAATACAATGGTATATGAGAACCATTGTTGTGAATTGTGATCAACACAAATGATATAATGAATAAATATATGAATTATGATGAAGGCAAAATTTATGTAGAAATATATTTTAAAAATTTATACTTCTATTAAGAATAGAATTGAAATGTCATAAATTATAATTGGAATTTGTCAAGAAATAATGACGTCATAAAATACAATATATTAATGTTTAATGGTACCTATGTGTCCATGTATTGCCTAAACACGTGTGTCAGATTGAATAGATTGATATGCCAATAGGGTATTGTTTTAGTAGTACTGCGTAAGGCTTTTTGCCTGTATTCATGGTTTATGCTCGCACTCATGGCTTTTATGCCCAATTAGTTGTTATCATGGCTTTTAGCCATACTGATATGTTATCATGGCTTTTTAGTCATATTGACTGCATACGTGGTTGACATTCCGCGTCCCATGGTATGATGGCCCGAGGCACCGCGGTATCCAGTGCCAACGACCTGTTATCCAGCTTAGTCAGCCTGTTATAGGTTACTTGGGCAGTGAAATTTATTGAAATAAGTTACGAATATTAGCAATTAAAAATATTAGAAATTAAATAAATAAGTAAGAAGATGTAAAATAAATTAGATTAGTTATTTAGCAAAAAGAATTGAAATGAACTGGACTGATGTCAAAAATTTATCTATTATGAAATGACTCTGAGAGCCTTAGTTATTATGAAATAATCAAAGATAACCTAGAAAGTATTAAATTAAACGATACAAAAGATTAGTAATAGAATTATAATTTAAATAAATGTTTCAATGAACTATGTTTTATTTCTATCTGTATTTTGTATATTATTTTCTTTATTATATTATTGCACCACTAAGCAGCAATGCTTAGCGCGATGGATTTGTTTCCTCGTGCATATACTGAAGGTAAAGCCCAGTAAATATTAAACAGGGATTTTGGAGTTCTGATCTGCAGAAGTGTCAGAAGTGTTCAAGTTGTCACCTCCTCAGCAATGCATGTAGATAGGACTCACATTAGTCATTTTATATATTTTTGTATAGTTTAAATATTTCTTATATTGTAATGTAAACTAGAAAATTGTAATAAATATTTATGTGTTGTAAATTAATGAAACTATGAGAATTTATATATATAAATTGTGCATTAATGAATATGTATGGAAATGAATGGATTTGTACAAATGAGTATGTGAATTACAAGAATTGAATGTGAGATGAATATGATGAGTATGAATGATATTTTCATTGTAAAATATTATTGAAAATTTCAAGCAGGTGAATAGTGAAATGCGCCAAACGATAATATAATAGGGAAAATTTCGTCGGTTTCTCCTTAGAAAAATAATTGATATTAAAATATAACGAGTTTAAAATGATTAAAAAATAAAGTACGATAAGATAAGGTACTCCGACACACTGTGTGACATGCCTCGCTCGGCTACACTGTAGACGGATAATGAGTGTCACAAATAATACTTATATGATAAAGATTTTTATGATTAAAAATTATAATAGAATTTTTGATATAAGTAGAATTATTATTAAAATTTTAATTTATATTAATTATAATAGTATTAAAAATTAAAATTGCTTAGAAATTTAGCGACGAATTTCCCAGTCTATCGCAAATATATTATTAATCACGAGATATAAAAACTAAAAATAATGAAGTATATTTTCAGATATCTAAATTTTCCCCTGTATAACTTGTAATCAGTAACTAAGTAGTGGGATTTTACTGAGATTCAAGCAATTCAAGAGAATTAAAATTGAAATAAAATTAAAGAGTCGATAAACTAAGAATCCATTCCATTATTTTAATATAAGAAATCCATGAAACAACATGGCAATGCATAGAAAATGTTAAGCTTTCCAAAGTACATTAGCTAATGCTAGTTTCTCTTTAGCTCCAAGCTAATCGACATAAACCTGCTTGATTACACTTTCTAGATTTCGTCATTCTTCTACATCTTTAGAAGCTTCATCATTGGTTTTCTCCGAGTCAGCTAAAACATGCTTCTTATGAGCAAGAATCACATGCTTCTTATGAGCAAGATCTTCTTGTGGGTAATTAAGAATCAAATTTCAGCCTCTATTTTTTCTTCTTCTTTAGAAAGTCTTGAGAATTCAGTCACCAAGAACTTAGTTTCTTTTCTCTTTCTTCCAATCTTGCATCACGATCTGTGGCTTTCCTTAACAGAGATGCTGTCACACCTTACCCCTCTATAAGGCATAACATGATCCCATAGTATACCTAATGAATTACCGAACTTCGCCTATTGATTACCCATTAAATATACTATAAGAAATTTTAAACCAATTTCTATTCATTTTAAGTTGTAAGGTAATGTTGAAAACTTATTAAAAGCCTTTAGTTAAGGTTTATGTCATGAGCCAAATTTTTTATTAATTCGGGATTTTGAAAATTTTACAAAAATTTTGACAGAGTGTCGTCTATAATTTGAGAAAACAGTTCTTTAAAAACCTGTTAAAACACTCCCAATATATGTGTCTTAACCACAACTCCAATATTTTCAATACAATTCAATCTCAATAACACAATTTCAAGCAATTCATTATTTGAAAAAATTCTAAAAGCAGTTTTTGGAATGCTCTGCTCTTGCACCTTCAACTGATCAAACAAGTCATTTATGCGAGGCAGTGGATATCTATTCTTTATAGTCACCTTATTCAACTGTCTGTAATCAATACACAGACGAAGAGTACCATATTTCTTCTTAACAAACAACACTGGTGCTCCTTAAGGTGACACACTGGGGTGGATGAAACCCTTGTCAAGTAATTCTTGCAACTGCACCTTCAACTCCTTCAACTCAGCAAGTGCCATTCTTTAAGGTGTAATGGAGATTAGGTCCACACCAGGCATAACCTCTATTTCAAACTGCACTTCTCTTTCCTGAGGTAACCCTGTCAATTCTTCAGGAAACACATCTGGAAAATCACATATGGTAGGAATGTCCCTCAATGTTGGACTTCCTACTTGGGTGTCTATCACATGTGCCAAATATGCTTCACACCCCTTTCGAATCATCATTCTAGCTAGTGCAGTTGAAATGAGATTTGATGGCAATAACTGCCTCTCCCCATGTATTACCACATCACCATACTGAGGGAGACCAAAAATGATTGTCTTCAGTCTACAGTCAATCATGGCATGATGCTTGGCTAACCAATCCATGCCCAAGATGATGTCATAATCTTTGAAGGGAATTTATATCAAATTAGATAGGAAAGTATGTCCTTGGATCACCAAAGGACAATCATTATACATTCTGTTTACTCTAACCTCTTGTCCTAGCGGACTAGTTACTAGCACCTCAAAATCCATTTTCACATAAGAGACAACAGTAAAACAAGTGATGCTAGCACTAACATAAGAATGAGTAGATCCGGGATCAAATAGCACATACACATCTTGTTCAAAGATAGAGAATGTACTAGCTACAATATCAGATGTTTCTGCCTCTTCTCTCTGCCGCATAGTGTATACTCTGGCTGGAGCACTATCTTGCTCTGACTGATTAACTATACCCTGACTACCTGAGGTACTGCCCCTACCTCTACCTCTTCCTCTACTAGATGGCTGTGAACCTCTTGTAGCAGAACCTTGGACTGACCCTTCAGTGGTGGTAGGTGGCCCAGATCTGTGACGACTAGTACAATACTTCCCAAAATGCCCTGTACCACTACAATTAAAGCAGGCTCTGGTGGCTTTGTAACATACCCCTCCGTGGTTCTTACCATATGTCTCACATGGATGGGGAGGGAGAGAACTCCTGGTCGTCTGCTGACCAGATCAAGGTGGTCTCTATCCCAAAAATCTTCCCCTACCAGATTTTTTTCTACTCTGTCCCCTGAAGTTCTTCCTCTTACTAGTATTATCACTAGAACTCTGATCCACTGATTTCTTACTCTTCTCTTTTTCTGTCTTTTCTTTCACGGGTGCCCCTTCTGATTCTATCCTCTCTAACTCAAGGGCTTAAGCTATCAGTTCAAAAAATTTGTCATGTCAAAATCTGACCACTTGCATTCTCAAACTAGGCTTCAACTTGGTCTCAAACCAATTTCATCTATCTCTACTGGTAGTGAGTAAGCTCCCAGCATAGTGGCTCAGGCAGGAGAATTCCCTTTCATACTTGCCACTGTTCGACTCCCCTATTTCAGACTTAAAAATTCTTGTAGATTCATATCCACATAAGTGTCAGGGATGTATTTGTGTCTGAACTCTCTGACGAAGTCATCTCATGTCAACACCGGGGGTTCCACCAAACTATGGGGGATGGTTTTCCACCAATCATACGCATCCCCCTATAGTAGTGAGATTGAATACTCAAACTTTAATTCTTTCATGCAATGTAGCTTTTTAAACACCCTTTCCATTCTTTTAATCCATTGCTCTGCTTCCAAAGTGTCCACAGTACCCTTAAACTCAGTAGCCCCATATTTGATCAACTTGTCATACTGTTTGGTTGGAGGCTGTGGTTGCACTACTAGTGCTTGAATTGGGGCTTGGGTTGGCATGTTCCCAGCTATTTTTTAGAACAAAGTAGCCATTTGCTGAGCAAACTGTGCAGGGAAATGCTGCATGGGAGGAGCTAGTGTAGCTGACCCACTAGCATTCTGAAGAGCTGGGGCTTCCCCCTGTGCCTCAGCCTCAATTGACTGCTCAACTGAGCGATCCCCTTCTTCCATTTTCAATTAGAGGATATTCTATCACCTGAATAAACAACACAAGGAGATTTCCTTCCGTTAGTTCATATTTGTAATGTAATGCACCGTATGTATCAATTAATGACATCGAGCAGTTGTACTTATCAAAGAAAATATTCAAATTCACAGTTCAAAACATGCTTTGAAAACTAGCTCTGATACCACTAAAACATGTCACACCTTACCCCTTTGTAAGGCATAATATGATCCCGTAGTATACCTAATGAATTACCGAACTTCACCTACCAATAACCCATTAAATATACTACAAGGGATTTTAAACCAATTTGTACTCATTTTAAGTTGTAAGGTAATGTTGAATACTTATTAAAAGCCTTTAGTTAAGGTTTATGTCACAAGCCAAATTTTTTATTAATTTGGGATTTTGAAAATTTTATAAAAATTTTGGTAGAGTGCCGTCCATAATTCGAGAAAACAATTCTTCAAAAACCTGTTAAAATACTCCTAATATATTCGCCTTAACCACAACTCCAATATTTTCAATACAATTCAATCTCAACAACACAATTTCAAGCAATTCATTATTTGAAAAATTCAAAAAGAAACTTAAGCATTTCATTAATAAGAAATAACAGGTTTATATTACAAATATTTACACTGATCAAAAATAAAATTCCAAAATCTTTATATAACTTCTCAAGTTTATTATGTACATACACAAAGATACATATACATTAAAAGAAAATTTACAAGGGTATAATCTATGTACCCAGTAATGACTCCAAAATATTGATCACTCTATGTCACAAATGGTCTACTCTACTGCTTTATCTACCTCTTTGTCTGCGACAACACAAACAAGCTATCGCTGAGCCAAAGACTCAGTGGTGCATAACTTAAAGAAAATAATAATTTACACATTAACATAATCACAATTTTGTAAATTAAATCAATTGAAATATTAACACATATAAAATCATGCTTTATTTTTAAAATTAGAAAATTTCTTAAATAAACTAAATTTTATTCCATAAATCATAGAAAAAGAATTTCGAAAAGTCATACAGTTTTGATCATGACACGATTATCCAGTTCGTCCCAATAACCAAAGGCTAATGGGGAATGCAAAGGCTAGCTAGCACATGTATATGAGTACTCATTCAATTCGTCCTTAACTGACACACACCTCAACACTTCAGCCAGAGAGGGAATACAAATCCAATTTGTCCCACTAGGAAAGTTAGTGAGGAATTTAAACATATAGTCATGACAACTATGGTTTCAAACTATTTCAATAATTTTCCAAGCATCAAAATATTCGTCAATTCACATTCTTATTTCATTCAAATAATTTCTCAAAATTAGGCTAGTAACACATAATTTTTGTCAATCAAAGTATTCAATAATATAATAAAGACCATAAACTATTTTCACAACTCATTCAATGCTAAATTTAATTTGAAAAACAAAAGAGAGTTAGTGGTTGTGCACAAACCCCTTTAATTAGTCTTGACTTGATCCAACCTCTCATTGTTCCTTGGATGGCTCTTTACCAACTGAAACACATAGTTAAAGTGTTTCAATAGCCACCCAAGTCATTTCTACTAATTAATCCAATAAATTAAATTTTACATACTTAATTTTACTTATGAATTCTTCTAAGGGTTGAGTTCTTTGTATTTGATAATATTATGGTTACTATTCATATTACTATTCACTCAAAATGTTGACTTTTTCATAATTAATAGGTATACCATTTCTAAACACATGGTCATACCACATTTTGGGTCACAATTTTGTTGGCATTGGTTGCCAATTACAATTCAAGGCCTATTAGATGAAATTCTAAAATTTCAGATTTGGTCACTTAGGTTTACTATTCCATTGGACCAATCTACAGTAAAAATTTGGCTAAACGTTCTTCATCAAAGTTGTTCCTTAATGTGTATAGTTTAATTCTCTTTTTGAATCACTCCATTTGGAGTTTTGTAGCTCAAGTTATGGCATTTTTAACCATAACTGGCCGGATTGGTCATTTCCAGATTTTCTGGGCAAGTTTTTGGTTCTGGCAGTTTTGATGACCTAACTTTGGTTAGCAATTTGATTAGGTTATGTTCAGAATTTGGGTCTCTGGTCTTCATGAAAGTTGTTCTACTATGTCTAAGCTTTCCAATGGTTACAAATCAGGTCATTTGGACCTCTTTACACTAAGTTATGGCCATTTGAACATGTACTATTCATTTAGTCAATTCTGCCCAGAATCAGGGCACCAATTCCGGATTCAACCTAATTTTAGACCAACTTGTGGTCACTTTTTGAGCAAGGTTCCTTCATAAAAAATGTAGCATTATGACCCTAATTTCATCCCCAATTGGCCTCACACCAATTGGAGTCATGCAATTCAACTTATCACCTTAAATGGACATAGGTTAGGCTGTCCAGAATTCATCAATTTCATAACCACAACTCATCTCAATTCTACACATCAATTTACACTTATAGCATCCTAATTGACAATAATTGAGCACCATACACATCAATTCATCCACAATTCTAAAAATCCCTAATTTTCCCCAAAACCCTAATCACCAAGAACCCTAATTTTTCAATTGTTTAGTTTATGTCAAATTCACTTCCATAATCATACATACAAGTTCCTTTAAGTTCAATTTCATTTTTAATTTAAATGGATCATAACCACACCCTTAGTTCCCATGGCCGCCAAAATTTGTTTCTCACAATTCAAATATGATTTTATCCATTCAAATGCTAACTCATCTTAATTAAGCTTAATTTCAAGAAATCTAAAGTAATTATGCTTAAATATAAACTTACCTCTTTATTGAATTTTCAAAGCCTTCAATTCTTCACCTTAACTTCTTTTCCTTGCTCCCAATTTCTCAACCAAGGTCTAATATCAATATTTGGTGTTGAGAATTATAGAAATTATGAAGGAATTTTAGGGTTTTATGAGCTCCACTTACTCATCAATGGTGGATTTGTGAAAGAAATTGGAGAGAGAGAGGCAGAGAGAATTCGGCCAAGGGGTTGAAGAAGACAATTTTTTTTGTCTTCTTTTATTTTTTTTCTATCTTATTTATGTTGATATTATCCCATAATTAAATAATTAGAAATTAAAATTTTTAATTGTGTCATGCTTACTTATGCATGATGTCATAATTCACTTTATTTAAATTTCTTTTCTTTTCCTTTCATACACCTCTTCATGTTTTTAATTATTTTTCATAATTTTAATTTCCTACATTTTAATGAACATTTAGGCTAAGAGTCACCTCTAAGGGTGAATTGACCATATTGTCCCTTATCGGTCTGATCAAATTTTCTAGTAACACTGAGTTACTTCCTGAACTCTGATTTAATTATTTGAGCTTGTTCTCTATTCTTTTCTATGGTTTTCACAATACCATTAGCTTCGCAATTATCCTTAGGCCTGGAGTGTCATAAGGTCCCACACGAAATTAGGGTAGCAACTGAGTTCGTAATCACTTCCAAGTTCGGTCACCCATCGCTGGGACCTCGGCTCATTTAACTGATTATGCTTTGTTTTCTTATTTCCATTTCGCCCTTATATAATTTCTATTAATTTTTATTTATCACTTTTCTAGATGATTTAAACATAGTTCTAAACATCCTGACTGTCCGGATAGGTACTAGTTACCGGAACAATAGAATGTATAGACTACTTAATATAGGGGTGTTACAGATACTCTACAGGATTCAGCAGTTTCTTTAATGGCCATAGCCATTGGAATACTCTCTCTAAATTTTGCCACGCGAGGGAGAAGATTTTCAAGAATTGTCTTCTCAAGCAAATCATTATTATTTTGAATGAGTGAATGGATAATTCCCTCAATATTGCCATAAGCATTAGCTTGTTGTGTAGCCTCTAAAGGCATATTAAAAAATCCTTCTAATGTTGCCTTTTTTTTCCACAAAACTTCAGGATTAGGAGATTCCGTTTTCTAGTCCTATTGGAAAGTTCTGCTAGGAGGCCCTTAGTTATTGTAAGCACATCCAGAGAAGATTTTCTAATCTCAGAAGGAGAATCCTGCCATGCCAACAAAAGAAATGTTTATCAAATACTAAAATATCGAGTTTTTAATTGATTCTTCTGACCTAAAAGTGCACATTTGCGGAATATTATACTTGCATTAACCCAAAATGGGTCTAGTAATTTGGGATGCAGCGCCTGTTGAACTTGTAGACACAAAATATTATATAAAAGATTTAGAGTTTGAAATTTGAGCAAACGATAGGTGGAGGTATCAAAATCTCTTCTATATAACATATTAAATGGGAAGAATTAGTACTTTTGGAAGAACTTTTGTCTCAGCCACAGCTGGAGGAGGTTCTACCTGTTATTAAAAGATAAAAAAAATGTTAACAAAATCAGCAACAAACAATAGTTAATGCATAAAAACAATAACCAAATCTATAACAACACCATTACAAACCTGTTGTAAAATGCAGTTGCTATTGAACATTATGCAGTTGCTATTTATGATGTTAAAACTTATGCTATGTTTAGGAAATCATACCAGGAAGAAAAGAAAATAGCTTGCTAAGTAAATGTAAAAAATGAAATGAAAATAGAAATATTTTCTCTTGTTTGGAAAGAAGGGAAAATAAAGAGGAGAAAGAAAATAATTTTAAAATTTTACAATTTTTTTTTCTCTGTATTTGTAAATAGGATTTAATAATTGTGTAATAAATAACCGATTAAAATTTATAGTAACATATTATTATACTTATTGATTGAATATTTTTTATGCAATTTACTAATTTAATAAATAGATTCCATTTGTTTCATAGATATTAGTTGTTAAATCTAACATATATTGTAGTGGAGTATCAGAGCCATTTCTTTGTTCCAATATATAAAGTGGATAGAATTACCTTTGGAAGAATCTTTGTCTCAGTAGTAATTGAAGGAGGTGGTGATGATTTGATGACTTCTTGATCACTGGTGGGAGCAGTAGCTTGAATGGCTTCTGCATCATGAAACAAATGTGAAAAGAAAATTAAAAATAATTATAATATTGCACAATCAATAGTCTTAACGAAAAAAAATTGTAATAAGCTAATAAATTTTAAATTATGAAAAAGAAAACCTATATAAATAATCCAAATAATTCTAATAATCAAATTGTTTATGAAGCGCAATTAGATAAACCTCCTCCTCTTACCTGTTTGTTGCATTATTCCTTTTTGTTTATGGAATTGCATTGCTTTCTGCATCATGAAATAAATGTGAAAAAAAAAAAATTGTAATATCACACAATCAATAGTCTTAAGAAAACGAAAAATTGTAATGACCTAATCAATTGTCTTTTCCTAAGTTCATGGACAAAATCATGAAATAGAGAAACAAGGAACCAAAGGGGTTTCGCAACCTACGCAAAAGGAGTGTGGACTGAAGGCAGAGGAAAACAGTTCGCTTCTAGTAAAGGTTGAGTGGCGTGGACAGGAAGTAAGAAGAAGAAATGAAGTGACAAGTGAGAAGCAAAAGCTGTGGAATGGAAGGAAGTTTTAAAGACTTTCCAGACCCTAAATATCCCATCCCAAGGCTGTGAGAAAACGATGAGAGAATTAAGAAACAAAAAAGGAAGAAAATGAAATAAAAGGAAAGAAATTAATGATAGAAAAAGAAAGAAAAAGGAAGAAAAAGAAAGAAGATAGAAGAAAATAAAAGAAAAGGAGGAAGAATAATTAGAGATTTGGGGAGAAAATGAAAGAAGATGAAGGAAAATTAGAGATTTTGGAAGAAAATGAAATAAAAGGAAAGAAATTAAAGATAGAAAATAGAAGAAAATGAAAGAAAATGAAGAAAAAAAAATTAATGATAGAAATAAAAGAAGAAGGAAGAAAGGAAAAGAAAAGGAAGAAAAATAATTAGAAAATGAAAAAAATGAAAAAAAAAATTACAGAATTGGAAAGAGAAAAAAAGGAACGGAAAAAAAAAAGATTGGAATGAGAGAAAAAAAAAAAGACTAAATGAATGATATGAATAAGGAAAATGTGGTGTTTATATATATATATATATATATATATATATATATATATATAAATTAGCAACTAATCCATTGTAAATTTAAACATTTAAATTTAATTTTCCCTTCAGAAAGGAATCCATTGCTAAGTCTAATTATGTATGCTTTTAAAATTTTTTTTTCCCTCATAAAGTTACCAACGGATTAACAACGCATTTTAAAATACATTGTTAATTTTTTATGTATTGTTTTTATGGTTACAAACATAGCCACAGATTTTTAATACATTGCTAATTTGACAAAATAATTTTAATAATCAATTGACAAAATTTATAAAATCATTGTTAATAACAATAGATTTTTACGTATGTTGCTCATTTTATATTAAAATATTTTTATAATATTGATTAACTAGCCATGAATAAATTTATGTTACTAATAGCAATAGATTTAACAATGAAATCTTGATTTGTTGCTAAAATGTTGCTCCATACAATTTTATTCCAAAATTGCAATGAAATTACAAATTGCTTTCAAAATGCATTACTAATAATAATAGATAAAAATCTATTCCAAAAATCTGTTACTAATCTATGATTTTTTTGTAGTGTATTATATATTAATTAATTTGAATTCCGTTTATCATTTTTAATTTTAAAATTTAGATCTTCCTTTATTTATTTTTAATTCATTTTACTTCTTTAAAAGGTTGTAAAATTTTTATTTTTATTTTTTTTCCTATTTTTTTATCCTTGATATATATGAAATAATTTAAAAAATAATACAAATAATTTATTAACAATTAAACTTCAAAATTAAATGGTATTTACAAATAATTTATTTATTAATACTTAAAAATAAATTTATTTATCACTTCTCTTAAATATTAAGTATAGGCTTATTAAAATCTCCTCTCTTTTTTCACCTATTGTTATCAGTAATTTAATTGTTATCTATTTTTTAAATCTGCACAATTATATTTTTAATTATTTATTATGTTCTATTTTTCAAGTCAATTATATTTATGTTCATAATGACAGACTGCATTTTTAAATCCTTTTTGTTTGTATGCATAAGTATGTAGACTAAAAAAAATAAATATTCCTACAAAAGATATAAAGTTTGAAAATCAAAAGCTAAACTACAATTCAGTCCCTGAGGTTTGACAAAACCTATAATTTAGTCTTTATATTTTTTAAACTAAACAATTTAGTCTCTAAGATTTGACAAAGCCTACAACTGAGTCCCTGCAGTTAGAAATTTAATTAAGTTACCGTCAACTCTAGTCAAAATAACCAAAATACCCTTAACTATATTTTCAATCTAAAAATAATTTAGTCTATGAGATTTTATTTTATTGGCAATTGAGTCCTTGATATTTGATTAAGCCTACAATTTAGTCCATATAGTTTTAAAACCAAGTAATTTAGTCAATGACATTTTAATAAACTTACAGATTAGTCTTTACCATTAGAATTACAGTTAATTTCCCATTAAATTTAACAAAAATACCAAAATGCTTTTAACTTCATTTTTAATCTAAAAGTAATTTAATCCTTGAAGTTTTATTTTAATAACAATTTGCACCTATATTCATTTTTTATATATAACAATATACTATAATATATGAAAATAGTTTTTATATATATATATATACCATTGAATTTTATTCAATGCTTTTATTGAAAAATTTCCCCCCTAATCTAGAGTAATTATTATACATGGTCACTCAATTTTATGGCTACTTTCATAAAAGTTACTAAATTTTATTTTCTTTCATAAAAGTTATTAAACTTCAATTTGACTTCACAAAAGTCATTGTGACTGAAAATTAAAGGTTTTCATGTTGACTTGTTGTTCTGTCAACTACTTTACAAATAAAATTACCTAACTAGTGGTTGCTGGTGGAGAAAAAATGGAGAAAGGGAAGGGATTTGATAGTGATGGGAGGGGGGTGGGGGTTAACTGGATTAGTTTTATGTATCCTATTTTTCTTTTTTTTTTTAAGAAAACTAATAAAATAAAGTAATTTTATTTGTAAAATAATTAATAGGTTATCAAGTTAACTTAGAAACCTTTAATTTTTTTTATTATAGTGACTTTTATGAAAGAAAATAAAGTTCAGTAACTTTTATAAAAATACTAAAATAATTGAGTGACTGCGTGAGATATTTACCCCTATTCTATATAAGATTTGATATGTGAGAGTCAAAATTTGATTATAATAGATTAAAGTTTAGTAATTATTTAATTATTTAGTAAAGAAATAACTTGATAATCTTTATTGAAATTCTTACATTTCATAATTGCCTAATTATAGTGTATGAATTAAAGTGTGTGTGTGTGTATATATATATATATAATATGAATAAATTACTTATATATTTTAATTGATTGGTAATATATTACTAATATTTGCATTTAACATATAATTAAAAAATATATAAAATAAATATATAATTATTTTTTATCATTTTTTATGAATGAAATATAATGAATGATATAATTGAATATTGTACATTTCATCTCAAAATAAAATTTAATAAATTGAAATTTTGACATTTTGTTAAAAAATATATTTATTTTATTTGCTAATGACACAATATTTTGTAAATGAAAAATATTTTTATTCAAATATACGATAAAAACATGAAGATAAAATTTTTTTCCCATATATATATATATATATATATTAAAATAATAATGACAAATAGAATTTTACAAAATTATAAAGGCTTATTTATAAATAGTTATAATATCTAAGGATCCATTTATAAAACAAATGGATGATTTTGTAACGTTAAAGTAATTAATCCATATTTTAATAGTTTAAATTTAAAATTTTTAATTTAATGGGACCCACATTTTAAAAATACAAAGACTAAATTATTAATAAGACAAAATCTCAAGGGCTAAATTATTAGAAAAATAAAACCTTAGAGACTAAATTATTTTCATATTAAAGATAAAGATAAGGGTAGTTTGGTAATTTTTATTAAAATTAACGATAACTTAATGGAATTTTAATGGTAAGAATTAAATTGTAGGTTTTATTAAATCTCAGAGACTAAATTACTTGGTTTTGAAAATATAAGAACTAAGTTATAAGTTTTATTGAATCTTAAGGACTAAATTGTAGTTTACAAAAAATAAGCAGCCGAAACACAGAGTTATACCATTAATTGTATAACTTCTCAATGATTTATATGGTTAAAAGAATGTTGTTTTTAGAAAAAATGCAAAATATAGCATAGGAAAATAATGAAATTTTGTGATTGATGATAAATATAAAAGATTCAATTTTAGAAAAACAAGCAAAAGACCTAAAAAAACAATCAACATAAGAAAAAAAAAAAACAAAGATCACAAATTAAAAATTATTTTGACTTTTATTATTATTATTATTATAATACTTAAAATTTTATTTTCGAGTATAATTATTATTATATTTGTTGTTATGGACAAATTCTTTCTAGTAATGTATGGTCTTTTTTAAATGCAATTATGCTAAGGGTTTAGTATTTTTTATTTTATTGTTAATTAAAAATTTAATAAGGAATATTTAGAGAAAAATAATTAATAATCATTTAAGAAATAAAAATTTAATTTGATTTTGATAGGCATATAATTATTCAAAATTTTAATGCAAATTGTATTTAACTTAATTAACTGAAAACTTTATCATTAATTTATATAGTATGATTATTAAAATCTAAAATATTAAAATATAAACATTAAATTATGTTATTCAAATAAAAAAATGGAAAAAGCTTCACAATGCACAAGCAAAATACTAGTTAAAGCTAATACTAGTCATGAAAGGCAAAGAAACTCTTGGATGATTTGAATTTATTGGAGCTTTATATATATATATATATATATATATATATATAAAGCTTCACAACACATACACTTTATTATGTGTGTTGGTTAAATTTGCTTTTCAAGATGTAGTTAAGGACAAAATGACCAAACAAGGTGATAACTATTATCATACTATTTAATTTTATTAAAATATAATCATTTATTTCATTTTTTTAATTTTTATATAATTATATTCGATATATATAATGAAATGTTTTTACTTTAAAAATAATAAATTTTAATTTTGCTATAAATTTTAAAGTTAGTTTCTCATTTTTTTAATTATAATTTGATCATAATTCTGTTAGCAAATTAGTCCCGACTATTTAAGTTATTGACCTTTAACTGTTTTTGAATTTGAAGCAATTTATTTTCTAAAATTTTATTTTATTAGCAAAATATTTCCTACATTTAAATTTTATATTTAAGCAATTATTTGTCTTATATTCAAATTATTATATTAAATAAATTTATATAATTATTTAAATATAAAAATAAATAATTATTTAAAAATAAAATTTAGATATAGGGGCTATTTTATTAATAAAAAACTTCAGAGACTAAATTATGTCAAATTGCAAAGCAATAATGGTAGAGATTAATTAATTTGTTAATAGAATTTAAATTTTTAATGACCAAATTATTACTAAAAAATAAATCAAAGATTAACCTGTGGGTTTTGCTATGCCTCAAGGACTTATTATAAATTATCCAAAATAAAATCACATTTTAAACAATTTTCATTTCTTTCAAAATAATTTCTTTTAACTTAAGAAATATGAATTATGATAGTATTTAATATGCTCTTTAAACAATAAAACTAGCTAAATGGAGTAATGGAACTCAACTAAAATAATTTGTTTGCATTTTGGGATTTTATTTGTAAATAAAATTTCATGTTAGGTATTTCATATATCAATTTTCAACCATATTCACATTTGTTTCGTTTTATTTTAATGCAAGTTAAATTATATATTTTCTTTTCATTATAAAATGGTTAAGAATTCTATAAATATATATTATATTTTTATGAAATTTTTTTGAAAATGTTCTTTCTTTTTCTCTTAATTTTTTTTGGAAATTTAAAAAATTTATTAAAAAATAGCCAATTGCAGAGGGCGAGGGATTAACACTCAAATTTTCTCTCTCTCTCTCTCTCTCTCTATATATATATACTAAAAATTTATTAAAAATGTTGCTCATTGTACTCGTTATTCATACTCATGACTAATTTTTTTATATGTAATTTTAGATCATACTAATTAACTAATAAATGCTAAAATAATTTGAAATTTTGTTTCTTTATTTTCCTAAGAATATATATTATACAAAAAATTAAAATATCTTTTATAAATTATTGAAGGCTATAAATATAGCCATTTATATGCTATCAATTTTAGATTGATATATATATATATATATATATATATATATATATATATATATATATATATATATATATATATATATATATATATATATATATAACTTTAATCACTTCAAATTTTAATAATATATATGATCTATTAATCTGCTCTTAATTCTTTATTTATTGCATATATTCTATATAACAAAAATTAACATAAATTAAAATAGTATAAATTATCTAGGGCATATCACTAAAAACATAAAAGATAATTTCTTTGTATCGAAAAAGTAAATTACCGAACCAATTTCTCTATACAATAATTAAATAGCGGATTAGTTATGTTTAAATAGGATTATGGAAATAAATATTAAATATAGACTATTTTTTTTATGAAAAATGGAGATTTATATTCAAATAAGAATAAAATCTTTACTCATGTTAAAATATTTAAATGAACCATATAATTAGATTACATATATAGCTTCCTTTATCTTGAATTTTTGATCTTGTGCAATTATTTAATAAAAAGATGTTAAGATGAACATAAAATAAGGACACCATCTCCAATAACCATAGAAGTGCCAAGCATATGATTGTGAATAGCATAAAGCACTTGGCAAATTAGCTGTTCTTCAGCTTATATTTCAACTTTGTTGCCCTCTAAAGATGTGCTTCGATACATCGCAATTCTCAGCTTGTTAGTTTGGGAATATGCAAATTAAAATAGAATTATAGTAAATAATTTAACTTAAATTTAAATTAAAATAGAATTATTAAACTATAGTACATGAGAATGTGATATAAATAAAAAACATGAAAGAAGAAAAAATTTATGTGAGTTCTGGTAAGATTTAGTTTTTTCTTCTTTTTTAGGTTTTAATATTTAAGTAGAATTCCATGTATTAATTTGTCATATTTTGTTTACTATATAGACAAATCATAAGGCATGATAATTATAATAAGATAATGTATAAAATAATTGTTATATTTGTGGCTTTGAATTTTGGATATGTTTTTTATGGACTCGAATTGTGACCTGACCCGAAAGTTTTCACACTGCAACCCAATTGGGATAAAAAGTGAGATATGTGGTGGTAGTTATCGGCCCATGCCCGAAGCCCACCATTGATCTCCTTGGGGGTGTGGGGGCAATGCCCCCGTGGTATGGACTAGTATAAATATTGTAATATTCTAACCTTTGCAGTAGAGTTGTGAGATATTCGGGAAACACACTGGGGTTAGGGTTTGAGAGTTCTGATTGATTTTATCTTGCTCTTTTTCATCATAGTGAAACTTTTTCTCTTGTTTTGCCTGTGGACGTAGAACTTACAATTGAATCACGTTATGTAACGCCCTCACCATATGTAGTCCGTACATTTTACTGTTCCGACGACTCATGTCTGTTCGGACAGTGAAAATGTCTGGAACTACACCTAAACTATAGTGAGGAGGCATAAATTGAAGAAATAAATGTTAAGAAAATATAAGAAAAATGTAGAAAAAAAATAAAGTAAAATTTAGAGAATTTATTAATTGGTACAAAAATAATAAAAATAACCCGATATGCACCATGAAGGGCATTTTGGTCATTTCACCCCCCAGAGGTGAATTTTGACCTAAATGTCAAATTAAAATTTAGAGAATGAAATAATTAACATAAATTAAAATTACAAGTTTATGAATTTGAATTAGGAAAAAAAGAAGAAGAGAAAAGAAAAAGAAAAGAAAAGAAAAGAAAAGAAAAGAAGCTAAGCTTATGACAAAAAAAAAAAATAAAGTACAATAAAAATACATATATGTATGACACAAGAGGCAAAATCTACCTACCACAAGTCATCTTCCTCACCTCTCTTCTCTCTCTCCCTCTCTTTGAGCCATCCACCATGGGAGCTCTCTCCCTCCATTTTTGTCTTCCCTAAAGCTTGATTTTCCAAGCTTTCTCCTCACCAAAACCCATAGACCCCTTCATTAAAAAGTTAGCCCACTCCATAAGGAAGCCATTGATAGTGAAAAAAAGAAGAAAAGTTGAAGTTTAACAAGTTACCCAAGAGGTTAGTGCCTAATCTTCCTTTCTTCCTTTATTAATCTTTGAGTTAAGGTTAAAATGAAGTGAAATTTGTAAGAAACTAAAAGAAATAGGTGAGTTATGAGGGGAGTGAATTTTTGGTACCCATGGTGAGTGATGGATTTTGATGACTATGATGTATATAAAGTGATTTAATGATGTTGGTTGATGCATTTATAAATATTAGAAGTTGATTTACATTGAGATTTTATGAGGTTGAAATTGTGAGTTAGGGTTTGACCTAACTTTGGTATTTTTGTATTATACCATGCAATTGGGATTGTTGAGATGTGTTGATGATATTTAGAAGTGCCTTGAATGTTAAATTGAAGTAAGGAAGTTGGAGGAGAAATGAATTATTGGAAGTGCTATTTTCTGCAGGTTGTGTTTGTTGAGGGCAGTGTACATTTTAGGCCATAAATGAAATTATGTGACCCCAATTGGTATGAGGCCAATTGGAGGTGAAACTAGACCCAAAATAGCCCATATTTTATGAAGAAACCATGCCCAAATTCTGTCCAAAACTTGACCTAAATACTACCTAAATCCGGATTACCCTGCAACCCAACCCAGAAAATGACCAAATGAACAGTGCGTGTTCATTTGGTCATAACTCTCTCTATACTGGTCCAAATGACCTAAAATTTCACCTATAGAAATTTTAGACATAGGGCTACACTTTTCATGAAGACCACTTAACCCAGTTTTGCCTTTAACCAATTTAAATTGTTAGCACAAGTTGGGTCACTGAAACTGCCAACCCAGAAAATGACCAAATGAACAGTACGTGTTCATTCATTTGGTCATAACTCTCTCTATACTGGTCCAAATGACCTAAAATTTCACCTATAGAAATTTTAGACATAGGGCTACACTTTTCATGAAGACCACTTAACCTAGTTTTGCCTTTAACCAATTTAAATTGTTAGCACAAGTTGGGTCACTGAAACTGCCAACCTAGAAAATGACCAAATGAACAGTACGTGTTCATTTGGTCATAACTCTCTCTATACTGGTCCAAATGACCTAAAATTTCACCAATGGAAAGTTTAGACATAGGGCTACACTTTTCATGAAGACCACTTAACCCATTTTTGCCTTTAACCAATTTAAATTGTTAGCACAAATTGGGTCACTGAAACTGCCAACCCAGAAAATGACCAAATGAACAGTACGTGTTCATTTGGTCATAACTCTCTCTATACTGGTCCAAATGACCTAAAATTTCACCAATGGAAAGTTTAGACATAGGGATACACTTTTCATGAAGACCACTTAACCCAGTTTTGCCTTTAACCAAATCAAATTGTTAGCACAAATTTAGTCACTAAAACTGCCAACCCAGAAATTGTCCCAAAATACTATTCCTTTGGTATTTTGACCATAACTTGAGTTCTATAACCCCAAATTCAGTGATTCAAAAATTGAAATTCAAGTTTAAACATAGAGGAGCAATTGTTATGGAGGAAGTGTGACTAAATAGACATCCTAACCTAGTCAAATTGCTAGATAAAGATAACACATTAACATGAACCTAAAGAAAGGTTTATGGGAAAAATGCTATATAGGATAATTAAAATACTCATAAGGAAAATTTAATATTAAAAATGATATGAATATGTAAATTAGGACTAATGTCCTATTAATATGAAATTAATGGTACCAATGAACAGTACTAGAAAATAGTAATAGTGAATAGTGCTAAATTAATTAAAAAAAATGTTTAATTGCCCATAGTATACCTAGACTTATTTATTTAGTTTGGATAAATTGGTATACCAATTAGGGACTACAGATAGCAGTACTGCCTACCGAGAAAATCATAAACTGATAATATATGTCTGGTATGATTGTTTTACAGGCTATATGCCTACTTACTGGCTATTGTGCCTACTTTCTTTCTGGCTTTACAAGCTCGACAATGGTCTCGTGCGACACCGCCTCGTGCCTGACAGACGTATACTGGATAGACATATGGCTGTCTAACCAGTATACACCCGTGCATCCAACTTTTATAATTTGTTATAGGTTTTCTTGGGCACTGATAAAAATTAATTAAGACTTAAAATATAATAAGTAATCATAAAAGATCCCGATAATGTTAATTGTTTCCAAAGAGTAACAAAAAATATAAAAGACCCAGATATTATGAGTTGCAGATATTATTTCAAATGTTAAATTATTGTTATTATAAATTATGCACCACTAAGCGTTATGCTTAGCGCGTTGGTTTTCCATCGCGTAGGTACTGGAGATCAGTCCAAAGCAGCAAAGCACCACGATGAGTGCACTGACAGAGCTCTGATCAGATCTGCCATTGTCCAGAGTCACCTCACCGGTCTTTCGTATTTTGGTAGGGCCCATGTATAGACTAGTATTTTGGTTTATTATGTTTAGTCATGATGTAATTACTAGTTTATGATGTATTTCATTTTGTACTTGAAATGAAAACTTATAAATTATTATCTATGAATTTCTATATGAATGCAATAGATGACACTTCATTTTGAGATCTCATAAATAGTTGTGAATGATATGATAAAAGAGAATATGATATGAAAATATGTGAGATGACTATGAATATGTTAACAGGTGATAGTGGAACCCGACAGATGCTAATAAAACAGGGGAGGCTCTGTCCAGGTCTCCACAGAAAAAAAAGAAAAAGAAAAAAAAATTTCTACACATTGAATACATGTTTTAAATGACATTAAAAGTTTACAATAGATATGATAAAACAAGATAGGGTGCTCCGGCACCGAATGTGGCACTTCTTGCTCGGCTATACAGTAGATGGGTAAGGGGCGTCACACGTTAAATCCTGTATTATTCTTCTTCTCTTTTCAATACTGTGTGATTTTGCGATTTATGTGTGTGCCTTAGATTTGTGTGCTTGTTATTACAAACTGGTATCAGAGCTTTGTGCACAAAACCTAGGGTTTACAGATGGCGTCGTCTTCAACGAAGTATGAGATGGAGAAGTTTGATGGTGGATCGAGTTTCAGTCTGTGGAATATTAAAATTAGGCTGATCTAAAGGAGAGAGCCTTGAGTGCGATTTTCATGAGCGTAACTGATAATGTCCTACGTGAGATTGCTGGTGAAAGCTCAGCATATGCGGCATGGAAGAAATTAGAGGAGTTATACTCTGCCAAATCACTGACCAACCGCCTATATCTGAAAAAAAGACTTTATAATCTAAGAATGAGCGAAGATACGCCCATTAAAGAACATCTGGATGAATTCAATTCAATCATTATTTATCTGAAGAATATTGATATTGAGATTGATAGTGAGGATCAAGCCCTTATTGTGTTATGTTCTTTGCCACCCTCCTATGAAACTTTTATTGATACTCCATTGTATGGGAAAGACAGTATTTCACTAAACGATGTTGGTAATTCTCTAAAATCGAAGGAGTTGAAAAAGAAATTTCTAGATAATAGAGAAAGATTTGAGGGGGAAGGTTTGGTGAACAGGGGAAGAACACATTCAAGGGAGGGTTCTTCGAGCAGGAAGAAATCTAAGGCCAGATCTAAGTCAAGAATGAAAAAGCCAATTGTTTTAAGTGCGGGGAGCAAGGTCACTACAGGAGAGACTGTCCTAAGTTAAAAAATAAAAAGGGAAAGCAACCAAAAAGTTCTGCGAATGTGGTTAATAGTTTTATTGATTCTGATGGTGATGACAGTGCTGGAGAAATTTTATCCGTGAGTTCAAATAATGGACAAAATTCCTGGATTCTTGATACTGGTGCCACACAGAAACTGGTTTGTCACTTATAAACAGATGAGTGGCAAGGTGTTTTTGGGCAATGATCGTGCATTATCTATTGAAGGAATTTGTAACATCAGATTGAGGATGTTTGATGGCATTGTCAGAACTATATAGTGTTGGCATGTTCCAGGACTAAAGAGGAACCTGATTTCTCTTGGGACACTTGACTCTCATGGATTCAGATACCATGCAAAGAATGGAGTTCTCAAAGTGTGCAAGGGCTCTATGGTACTCATGAAGAGCAGTTCGATTTTAGGATTGTATTTTCTTGAGCGATAGATTTAGGAAGCTGCAGTAGCATCCGAAAGCAATAATCAGAATCAGACTCAATTGTGGCATATGCGTCTTGGTCATATGAGTGAAAGAGGATTATCTGTGTTAAGCAAGCGGGATTTATTTGACGGGCAGAAAATAGAATCCATGGACTTTTGTGAATACTGTGTGTTTGGCAAATAGACCAGGGTCATGTTCGATAAAAAGGCAGTGCGCAAGACTAGAGGAACAGTGGATTATATCCACTCAGATCTATAGGGTCCTAATAGAATCCCTTCCAAGAGCGATGCCAGGTACTTCATGACTTTGATTGATAATTACTCTCGGATGGTGTGGATGTATTTTTTGAAAACAAAAGATGAGGCATTTTTAACCTTTGTAAAGTGGAAGACGATGATTGAGAAGCAGACAGAAAAGAAGGTCAAGCGTCTTAGAACTGATAATGGATTGAAATTTTGCAATCATGAGTTCGATGCATTCTGCAGCAATGAAGGTATAGTGAGACATCGCACTTGTACAAGGACACCACAATAAAATGGTATTGCAGAATGCATGAATAGAATGCTTTGTGACAAAGCACGAAGCATGCTCTCACATTCAGGACTGGGAAAGGATTTCTGGGCTGAAGCAATTAATAAATGGAAAGCATGAGAATCTCTATGATGGAGGAGGTGATGAGATTAGTCCGAAGCCTGCCAACACCAATGCCTTCGCCTCCACCTTCCCAAGATTGATGGTTTTGTATTATATTTTTAACTTATTTGAGTACCTTTATATATTTTATTTTACTGATATGGATTTTATATTTAATTTATTATATACAATAAAAAATTTTAATATTATTGGATTATTATTATTATTAGTAGCAGTAGTAGTAATGATGATTAATTTTTTATTTTGATATCAAATATCAATTATTTCAAATTTAAAAAAAAAATTAAAATACTGACTAAATTTTCTGGTTAGTATTATTTTATCATATAATTATATAAAAAATAATTCTACAAAAATGTTGGCTATCATTTAAGTGGTTGCTGATTTTTTTGCTTTTAATTATAAACAATACCGACCAAACAGGTTCGTCGGCACTATTTTTACGCCATATATTTATATAGAGAAATTATTCTTCAAAAATTTTAGCTACCAATTTCGTGGTAGGTAATTTTTTTAAAATTATAAAAAAATACCAACCAAAGTTTTTGGTCGGTATTATTTTAGGCCGTATAATTATATAAACAAATTATTCTACAAACTTTTACC
>NC_079493.1:34554217-34651527 GCF_030052815.1 Hevea brasiliensis
GGTTAAAATTTGGTGAATTTTAGACTTGTGGTTTATGAGATATAAATTGTGTTGCATGAGCTATCTGAGTAAGACTGATTTCTGCAAAAATTCAGATTTTGAAGGGTTGAATGAATGTTTTGATATCTCATGATATAGAGATTATTTGATGCTAAAATTTTTACTGATATTGTACAGGGATGTCTTGAATATATGGTTAAAATTTGGGATTTATCTAACGGTTAGATCATTATATATAAATTTGAATGCACAAGCTACCAGATTGGGTATTAATCGGTGGTTGTGGATTTAAGATTTATGATAGGAGTTTAGTCCAATTTAAGGGGAAATGCTGTTGAATTTTTATTGGATATTTAATTTAGGAAAGTGAAGTTATAATTGATTATGATTATTATGATTCTAGGAGAAATCTTGAAGAATAACAAGCTCAAGGTTGGTTTCAAAAAGGTTAGTGCATATTTATACCTAAATCCCTTTCATTCCATGTTAAGGACTTAAAGTGAACAAGAATTTGTAAATTAAATGAAAAGAATTCATGTGTATGTATACCATGAATTTCGGCAGCCCTAAGGAAGGAATGAGTTTGATTGTTTTAATGGACTTAGAGTGAATTAGAGATTATGTTTAAAGTGTATATATATATATATATATATATATATATATATATATATATATATATATATAAGGAATGAAAGAGTTAACTAAGGAAATTTGTGAAAACCTTGACTTTGAGCTAGGGTTTGGGAGTGAAAATTTGACTTTGCTTAGGAAATTGTTAAAGAACATTCTAATGGTCAATTAGTGACCATTTGGGGTAAGTTGACCATAATTAGGAGTGAACTATTGCATGGAAAACTGAAATGGGCATGCTGCCTAGTGACAGCAGCAGGGAGGTTGTGAGTCCAGCCTGTTTGGACTGCCATATCTTTGGCTGTGTAGGTCCAATTTGTGTTTGGCCAATTGGACATGAAACTAGACTTATAATGACACATTTTTGCTGAAGAAACCATGCCCAAAAGACCAAAGCAAGTGGACCAAAAGTTGGCCCCAATCCGGGTACCCTGCAAGCCAATTCTGCAGAATGACCAAATGAACAGTAACTGTTCATTTGGCCATAACTCACTGTAGAAATGGTCAATTGACCTGAAATTTTTACAACAACAAGTTAAGACATAGACAAACAATTTTCATGAAGAAACCTACTCCAAATTATGACCAGAACCTAACTCAAATGGCAGTCATAGTTACTGTTCATGGTACTGTAGATTTGGTAAATTCTGCAGAATTGAAATCCAGCCAGCTGTGGTTTTTGGACCATATCTGGAGCTACAAAACTCCAAATGGAGTGATTCAAAAAAGGAAATTCAACTAGACAAAATAAGGAACAATTTTCATGTTTACCATTTCCTCAAATTCCCATTGCAACAGTGCTTAATGGAACAGTAAAGTTAGGCTTCAAAAACTGAAAATTCTGCCCTCTTGGTTTTAAGTTTAGAAATGGTATGGGTGCTCAATTCCAACAAGTTTTAAATGTAAAATGTGGTGCATTGGGAGTGTTAAAACCAATGTACCTATTTTCCATCCAAAAGTCAATATTTTTGTTGACCAATGAGGTGAATAGTGACACCAAAAATTGAAATTTAAAATGTGAAATTAGAAATGCATCTAGGGGACTTTAAATTGCAATTGGCAATTAATACTAGCAAATGTAAAACTCAAAATGTGGGATCTTGGTGTAATTAGAACTAATATATCCATTAAGTAGAAAAAGTCAACATTTTGGTTGACTAGTAAGATGAATAGTAGTCAAAATAATTAGCAAATTAAGATGAAGACCTAGAACCAATTCTAAGCTTAATGCTTAGAATGGTATGACAAATGTGGACTATGCATCTTAGTCAAAATTGTTAAAAGAAAATTAAGAGCATAAATTTGAAGTCCATGAAATTTTCATGGATTACTGGAAACATGAAAAATAAGTCATCTAATTGATGTAAATAGATAGTTAGGGCTTATATGCCCATCACAAATGGAATTCATAAAATATTAATAACTCAACTTGAAATATAAAATTTGCAATTACATAAGTAGATTCTTGAATGTATAAATGAGAAAAGGAAAAATGTTTTGAATACAATGGTACATGTGAACCATTGTTTAGAATTGTGATTAATATGAATAACATAAAGAATGAATAAATGAACCATATTAATGTATGAATGAGACATTAGTTCTCATTATTGTAGAAAGGAGAAGTATTTTGAGTACAATGGTATAAAAAGGATAATTGATGTGAATTGTGATCATATAAATGATCAAATGAATGTATGAATTATAATTAAAATTTATTATGAAATAATGAAGTCATAAAACACAATATATTAATGTTTAATGATATTATGTGCCCTTGTATTGCCTAGACATATGTGTCAGATTGGATAGTTTGGCATGCCAATAGGGTATTGTTTTAGCGATCGCGAAAGGCTTTATGCCTGTATTCATGGCTTTATGCCTGTATTCATGGCTTTATGCCCGCATTCATGGCATTATGCCAACATTCATGGCTTCTACGCCCAATTATGTGTTATCATGGCTTTCTAGCCATACTGACTGCATACGTGGTTGACGTTCTGCGTCCTATGGTATGACAGCCCGAGGCACCAAGGTGTCCAGTGCCAACGACCCGTTATCCAGTTTAGTCAACATGTCATAGGTTACTTGGGCAGTGAAATTTATTGAGATAAGTTAAGAATATTAGCAATTTAAAATATTAGAAATTAAATAAAATAAATGAGTAAGATGACCTAAAATAAATTAGAATAGTTATTTATTAGAAAGAATCAAAATGAATCAATGTATATTAAAATTTACTTATTATGAGATAATCTGAGACAACCTAGCAAGTATTGGGAAAATGCTAAAAGATTAGCAAAGAAAATTATAAAATAAATAAATATTGCAAATAAGACTTATATAATAATATAAGCATAAATTTATTATTTTCAGATCATTTTTTCTTGTACATTATTATCAGACATTGGCGAAATAAACGCTTCCAAAGAAGACTAAATTAGGATAAAACATTTTAAATTTTAGAAACCGCATGTGAAGTATAAATAGATCTTAATTATTTGAATGATGTTTTATTTCTATCTTTATTTGTATATTATTTCCTTGTTATATTATTGCACCACTAAGCAGCAATGCTTAACGCGATGGAATTGTTTCCTTGCACAGGTACTGAAGCTAGAACCCACTGGACGTTTGACTGGAAATTTTGAGAGTTCAGATCTGCAGAGTGTCAAAGGTTGTCACATCCTCAGCAATGCATGTAGATAGGGCTCACATTAAGCATATCATGTATTTTGTGTATGTTAATTATTTCTTATATTGTAATATAAATTAGCAAATTGTAATTAATTTGTATATCATGTAAATTATGAAATTTTGTAATTATTGTGTAAATTAAGGAAATTTGAAAATTTTGCTTATGTAAATTGAGAATGTTTACATATGAATTGAGTACGAATGGAAATGTATGGAAATGATTATGAAATTGAGATATATGAATGAGATGTGAATTATGAGATGAATGATTGAGAAATGAAATTGAAAGGTTGAGATTTGATATTGGAGTTTGAGAGTGATGAGATATAAATATTGGAAGTGTTTTTCACAGGTTCTGAAGAACTGTTTTCTCCATTTTTAGCCGGTACTCCGCCGGATTTTCTTTAAAATTTTCGGAACCTCAAATAAATAATAATTTTGATAAATGGCTTGAATAAATTATATTCCATAAACTATATTCAAAACTATGAAAAAAAAATTAATTAAGGAAAAAATAGAGTGTTCCGGTACACCGTGTGACATATCTTACCCGGATATACTGTAGACGGGTAAGGGGTGTCACATTTATTGGTATCAGAGCGCGGTTTAGGCGTTTCTGGACCTAGATAGATTGCATATCATGCATTGCATTCATATGAGTTGAGGTGACACTAATGCAGATCTATTTTCTTAGTTATTTTACGTTAAGGTATGGACTCAGAATCGCAGAGGGCAGTAGAAGAAGAAGTAGTAAGTCGTATCCCGACTGGGAGTGATATTGGAAATCAGGGAGATCCTGCTCCACTAGTGCAAGAGGTGCCTGTACAACCCCAACAGGCCTTGTTTGAGCAGATGACTGAATTCTTCGGACAGATGATCAAGTTATTCCACCACCGCTCAAATGAAATCACCTCTAGGAAAAATTAGGAAATATGGAGTCAGAGATTTCAATGGTAGAAAGGAAGATGATTCTTCAAATGGTGAGTATTGGTTAGAAAGGACTGAAAGAGTCCTGCAAGACTCCATTGCACACCGTAACGAGTTTGGAGCGTGCAGCCATTGTTACAAGAAGCTGCATATCGATGGTGGGATGTCGTAACCAAGGTAGTGCCACCAGCCAACGTAACTTGGGAATTCTTTCTGATAGAGTTCAGAAAGAAATATACTAGCTGTGTTCATAAAGAGGAACAAAAGAGGAGTGGTGATCAGCAAAAGAGGAAATTTGGACAATCTAGTAATAAGAGGCCGAGAGAACAGTTAAGTCAGACATCTGATCAAAGTAGGAGATCTAGACCCAGAAGAGATCAACCAGAAACACAAGTAGTGAGTGCGCCAGGATTAGCAAGAAAATGTGGCCATTGTAACAAGTGGCATAAAGGTGAATGTAGGGGATTGACTGGAGCCTGTTATAGATGTGGGGCCATAGACCATCGTCTGAAAGATTGTCCTAAGAGGAATTTACCACGGACCCAAACAGAGGTCGTGGAAGGACCAAGTACAACAGTAACACCGCTTCCAAATGTTACCCAAGTCGGAGAGGAACAAGAAGCCCCAAATGTGAATTTGAGGTAAAGTATTTCCTTTATGATATGCCTAAGTGTATAATGATAGATTCGAAAAAAACTAAATAGTACCATATATACAAAAGAAGTAGATAGATGGAGTAATAGAAAGGTAAAAGAATTATCTCAGAACCCAAAACACCCAGTAAATTTCGAGGACGAAATTTAAATTAGAGGGGAAGAGTTGTAACACCCTCTCGGTAGCAACTCCGTACATTCTACTGTTCCGGTGACCGGTGTCGGTCCGGACAGCTAGAACGTCCGGAAAAATATTTAAACTAAAGTCAGAAACCATAATTAACTCAAATATTAATAAGAAAAATTTAGGAAAAATTTTTGAAATAAAATACAACCAAGTTAAATGAGCCGGTGCCCAAGCGATGGGTAACCAGAGTGAAGTTGCGGTTCTCGCAACGAGGAGTCCTAGACCCGGGGAAAAATTCATAAAATAATTTTTGGGACTCCAGAGAAGGGTCATTGAGGTTCCTATGGCATTAGAATGCAAAGAAAACATTTAGAAAAATTTTTCAATCGGTACAGACAATTTTGACCCGTTAAGCCAAACGGAGGGCATTTTGGTCATTTCTCCTTCAGAGACAATTTTTGGCCGACTTGTCCAGTTGAGTAAATAATTAATATGACATAAAATATGAATAAACATTACTAAAAATTGAATTGAAAATGAGTAGAGAAAAGAAGAAAAGAAAATGAAGGAAAATGCTTAATTATGACATATGATGATGTCATTTAAAAGCCCCCTCCAATCACCATTTGACAAACCAATAAAAAATGATAAAAATGACTTAAAATGAGATAAAAAAAAAAACAAAGGAAACCAGCAGTTTCCTTCTTCATACGGGCTGGAATAAGAAAGAAAGAGAAAGAAAGAAAGAAAGGAAGAAGGAGAAGGAGATGAACAATAGCAGAAATAGGGGTTCAGCAGGGCAGCATCTTTCTCTTCCGTCCAGGTGAGTTTGGCTCAACATCTATGGCTGATTTTTGGATATGTTTGAGGTATGTATGTGTGGAAGTTATGGTTAAAATTTGGTGATTGTTCAACGGTTGGATTTGGAGAAATATATTGTTGAACACAGGCTGTCTGTAGGTTGAATTCTGAATTTTGGCTACTGAAATTTGAGAAAAATAAATAGTTAGGATGCTTATAAAATTATGAAATTTGGTACAAATGATATTTTGGATGTTGAGGCTGCTGGGTTAAAATTTGGTGAATTTTAGACTTGAGGTTTATGAGATATAAATTGTTTTGCATGAGCTGTCTGAGTAAGACTGATTTCTGCAAAAATTCAGATTTTGAAGGGTTGAATGAATGTTTTGATATCTCATGATATAGAGACTATTTGATGCTAAAATTTTTACTGATATTGTATAGGGATGTCTTGAATATATGGTTAAAATTTGGGATTTATCTAACGGTTAGATCATTATATATAAATTTGAATGTACAAGCTGCTAGATTGGGTATTAATGGGTGGTTGTGGATTTAAGATTTATGATAGGAGTTTAGTCCAATTTAAGGGGGAATGCTGTTGAATTTTTATTGGATATTTAATTTAGGAAAGTGAAGTTATAATTGATTATGATTATTATGATTCTAGGAGAAATCTTGAAGAATAACAAGCTCAAGGTTGGTTTCAAAAAGGTTAGTGCATATTTATACCTAAATCCCTTTCATTCCATGTTAAGGACTTAAAGTGAACAAGAATTTGTAAATTAAATGAAAAGAATTCATGTGTATGTATACCATGAATTTCGGCAGCCCTAAGGAAGAAATGAGTTTGATTGTTTTAATGGACTTAGAGTGAATTAGAGATTATGTTTAAAGTGTATATGTAACACCCCAAAATTTTAAATTTATGAGCATTTTTGGTATTTTAATTTTATTTAAATTTTAGGAATTTTTTTTGAGATTTTTCCGATTTTAAAATCGGGTTTGATTTTCCGAAAATATAAACTTTGATGAATTTTAAAAATTAATTTAAAGACCACGTGGCAAAACTAAAAATATATTTGGAGTCTACGTATTTTTCTGAGTTTTCTGGAATTTTTTCGGAATTTTTGGACCTCGTTTTCGGTCCCGAGGCAGAGTAAAAAATTCAAAATTTTGTATTTCGAATCGAACCGGCCGAATCGGACTGGACTGGACCGGTCGAATCGGACCGACTCCCTTCCCTTTTTCTTCCTCCCGCGCGCGTCCTTTCCCCCTTCTCTCTTCCTCCCATTTTCTCTCTCCGCCTCGCCACGGCCACCACCTCCTCGCCACTCCACCACGGCGCCGCCACCCAGCCTCCCCAGCCAGCCGGCCGCCGCCCCAAACGGCCGGAAACCACACGCGAATTCCTCCTCACAAGGCGTTTCCTCACCAAAAATCCGGTCGATTCGGCCACCAATTGGACCGGGTCTTGTGTCTAAAATCATCTACTCGGCAAGAGCTTTCCATAGACACCAAGAACGCCGAAATCCATCTAGCGGTTTGTCCAATTTTTGCTCGGAAAGTTTTTAGCCCATTTCGACTTTTGGGCTAGATTTCTCGAAAACCGTGAATCCCACGAGAAAACCGAGAGTACCAGAGCGCTCCACACGTCGAGAGCTTCGCGGGGACATAAATTTCAAATTTTTCCGACACCGTTTTTCGGTGGGTCCCACGGAACTTCGTAGTGTTTTTCCGAGCATTTAATGAGCTTAGAAAATTCTGAAAAATTTTAAGTACTAACCCCCGTGTTATGGGCTTCGTGTAGGTATCCTCGATTCGCGGAAATTCGACAGTTGACCGGTTCACGAAATTCGCCGCATGCACTGCACGGAAAAGTCTCCGAATTGGACCGAGGTTTTGGCTAGCCCCCCCATTGTCAGACGTCCCGAGCGCGTTCCCGAAGTCGGAATTGGCAAAGGTAAACCCGAACCTTGCTTTTTCGTAATTTTCTAGTGCTTAAATAGGATTAAAAATCCATAAAATATTCGTGGTAGCTTAGAAAATTATGATTCTTTTTGCAATAGCTTAGTAATATTGCTAAGGACCGCGGGGCAAAGTTTTAGAATTTTTAGAGCTTATTTGGGCAGTTTTTGCAAAAATGGTCAATTATAAGGACTAAATTGAAATATTACATACTGTGATGGATGATTGATTTGATGGGCCCAGGAGGGGCTGTGTGATATGATTGACCTGTGGATATATGGATTGTAAATATAGAAGTGTGTTTTGAGCCATTTTGCAGGTTGGGTAGGTCCTAGGTATAGGGGAGACTCTGTCGGATTTTCGGCACGACTTAGGACGTATTGATCTTTTTCTTTGTTTGTATTGAGTCAAATTTATTAAATGATTGTAATAAAATTGTCGTGAGCGATGCCTTTCTTCCTCCGCCCAAATTACCGGTGACCACCACAAGTCTGTGAGTAAAATATTAATTTTAATTGTAATTTCACTATTATTATATGTTCAGCATGCCCATGCATCACTTATATGCATATATTATATAGTTAAACTCTAGGCACGACTTATGTTGCATTCATAACTGTTAACGTGCCATGAATGTTGTTGTGGTAATTTGGAGCAGTGTGCATGCGTTGGTGTGCGTGTGATGTGGTGTGGACTATGGACAGGACGGGTAGTCACGGCTTGAGTTCTTCGCTGGGACCCGATCCTTCGAGGGGTAGTCACGGCTTGAGTTCTTCGCTGGGACCCTCGATTTGGTTTATTAAGCAAAAGTCTGGCTTGAGTTCTTCGCTGGCACCAGGTTGGATTTAAGAGAGCTGTATAGGGGATCAGCTCCCATATATTATGATTGATGCTACAGGGTGCGTGAGTGCTCCAAATTACCTTTTTGATGTTATGATGTGTCAGACGATGCATATCGGTTTTTGGATTCCTGCAGACAGGCAGGAACAGAATTACAGTTGACTGATAGAAGACTGATAGAGTGTATGCAGCATGTCATGGGACCTATGCCTAGACAATGGATGAATGACTACGTGTTACCCCGGATGGAGGGTTTGACATGGGCTCAGTTTGTGGAACTTTTTATCAATCGGTTTGTGCCAAAAAGCTTCAAGGATCAAAAGCAGTGGGCCTTTGAGGCCTTAAGACAGAATGGCAGGTCTGTAGATGAGTATGCTACAAAATTTCTAGAACTGAGCAGGTATGCCCCTACAGCAGTAGCTACAGAAACTATGAAGGTGAAGAGATTCCTAAAGGGGCTAGACAGGAGGTATGCAAACCTGGCCATGATGTCTGATCAGTCTTTTGATGTGGTAGTTGATCGAGCTAGACAGATAGAGATTAGCTATGCTGTGGATGACAGCGGAAGGGCAAAGAAAAACAGAGCAGAGGGTTCCTCAGGTGTTCCTTCCATGGGTACTCGGACAAGTGGCGAGTAATTACAGAGGAAAAAGTAGGAACAAGAAGAGTGTTTTTAGACACAAACCTCGAGGATCTGCACTGTGGTACGGATCCAAAGAATGGTCACGATTTAGGTACAGCAGCCTGGTCCAGTTCAGGATCCTCCTTGGCACCTTGTGCACAGTGTGGAAGAGGACATTCAGGACCTTGTTTGATGGGATCAGGAGTATGCTTCAGGTGTGGCCAACCAGGTCACTTTGCTAGAGAATGCCCCATTTTCAGTGAGCCACAGATAGGGTCACAGGGTTTTGTTGCAAATGTTCCTCGCCAGTTGTATCCGGGTACTTCCAACATGGCAGGCAGTCAGTTCAGTGGCCAACAGGGCCGACGAAAAGGGGGACGTGGATTTGGAGGCAGATCAGGAGGTAGAAGTCAGTATCAGGGTTCTGCCACTCAGGGTAGGGGTCAAGCTCGGGTTTTCACCCTGAGCCACCAGGATGCTCAAGCTTCAAATGCAGTTTTAGCAGGTATTCTTCTGGTCTGTTCTTATGAGGCTCGTGTTTTGATAGATCCGGGTGCTACGCACTCATTTGTCTCCCCTGTGTTTGCCATGAGGTTGGGTAGAAACCCTACAACTTTAGAATGCCCTTTGTCGGTAGCTACCCCACTTAGTGACAACATAGATGTAGATATGGTTTTTCCGGGTAGCCCAGTGGTAGTGGATGGAAAGATCCTCCTAGCAGACTTGGTTCCTCTACCAGTAATGGATTTTGATGTAATCCTGGGGATGGATTGGTTGTCAACTCACAATGCCACTTTAGACTGCACGAACAAAAAGGTGTATTTCCACATACCTGGTGTGGAAGAGTTTAGCTTTGATGGTGACAGAAGCGTGGCTCCATATAATTTGGTGTCAGCAATTAGTGCTAGAAAAATGTTGAGGCGTGGATGCCAAGGGTATTTGGCATTGGTGAAAGATACATTTGTAGAAGGTGTCAGCATGGAAAATGTTCCTGTTGTCAGAGAATTTATGGATGTCTTCCCAGAGGAGCTTCCAGGGTTGCCACCAGGAAGGGAAATAGAGTTTTGTATTGATGTTGTGCCGGGTACAAACCCCATATCCATGCCACCTTACAGGATGGCACCAGCAGAATTGAAAGAGCTGAAGGAGCAACTACAGGAGCTTTTGGACAAGGGTTTCATACGTCCGAGCACTTCACCCTGGGGTGCTCCTATTCTATTTGTTAGAAAGAAGGATGGGTCATTGAGGTTGTGCATTGACTATAGACAGCTGAACAAGGTGACTGTAAAGAATAAGTATCCACTTCCTCGGATCGATGATTTGTTTGATCAGCTCCAAGGGGCTAGATTCTTTTCCAAAATAGACCTGCGATCAGGCTACCATCAGTTGAGAATCAGGAATGAGGACGTGTCCAAAACGGCTTTCAGGACAAGATATGGTCATTATGAGTTCTTGGTGATGTCTTTTGGACTCACTAATGCACCAGCAGCCTTCATGGACTTGATGAACAGGGTGTTCAAGCCATTTTTGGACCGTTTTATCATCGTATTCATAGATGACATTCTGGTATACTCTCGGACCGAGGAAGAACACGTGTGGCACTTGAGGATGGTGTTGCAGACGTTGAGGGAGCACCAGCTATATGCCAGATTTTCAAAATGTGAATTTTGGCTAGAAAGCATCTCATTCTTGGGACACGTGGTTTCTAGGGACGGCATTCAAGTAGATCCCAAGAAAATTGAAGCTGTAACTGATTGGCTTAGGACTACAACAGTCACTGAGGTGCGAAGTTTTCTGGGTTTAGCTGGCTACTATAGGCGTTTTGTACAAGATTTCTCCAGGATAGCGGCTCCCCTAACTAAGTTGACCCGGAAGAATGTTCCATTCATTTGGACAGATGACTGTGAGGTGAGTTTCCAGAAGCTTAAGGAGTGTCTAACCACTGCCCCTGTGTTGACACTACCTGTGAGTGGGGAAGGATACACCGTGTATTGTGACGCCTCCAGAGTTGGCCTAGGGTGTGTTTTGATGCAGGGTGGAAAAGTAGTGGCTTATGCTTCAAGACAGCTGAAGAGGCATGAGCAGAACTACCCCACCCATGATTTGGAAATGGCGGCTGTAGTCTTTGCACTTAAAATCTGGAGACACTACCTGTATGGTGAAGTGTGCGAGATATACACCGACCACAAGAGTTTGAAGTACATCTTCTAGCAGAGGGATTTAAACTTGAGACAGAGGAGATGGATGGAGCTTCTGAAAGACTATGATTGCACCATCCAGTACCACCCTGGGAAGGCCAATGTTGTAGCAGATGCCTTGAGCAGAAAATCTTCTGGCAGTTTGGCACACATTTCAGTAGAGAAGAGACCATTGATTCAGGAGGTACATGAGTTGATGGATCAAGGTTTAATCCTAGATCTTTCAGATGAGGGGGTATTGTTGGCTCATTTTTCAGTTAGGCCAGACTTGAGGGACAGAGTTAGAGTTTCCCAGCACAGAGACCAACAATTGATGAAGATCATAGAAAGAGTACAGCAAGGTGAAGGTGGTGAGTTTGGATTTGCCAATGATGGTGCCCTAGTGCAAGGTTCTAGGATATGTGTGCCCGATGTGGACAATCTCAGGAATGAAATCATGCGAAAGGCACACTATACCCTGTACAGTGTCCACCCAGGTTCCACCAAGATGTACCATGATGTGAAAGATAGCTATTGGTGGAATGGCATGAAAAGAGACATAGCAGATTTTGTGTCCAAGTGCTTGACTTGTCAGAAGGTGAAGTTTGAACATCAAAGACCATCAGGGAAGCTGCAAGAGCTCCCTATCCCAGAATGGAAGTGGGAAATGATCACTATGGATTTTGTGACTGGGTTGCCTCGTACCACGCGAGGATATGATTCGATATGGGTAATTGTAGACCGCTTGACCAAATCAGCTCACTTCTTACCTGTGAAGACTACATATTCTGTGGCACAGTACGCCCGGCTCTACATTCGAGAAATAGTCAGATTGCATGGAGTTCCAGCTTCCATAATATCTGACAGAGGGCCCCAGTTCACTTCTCGATTTTGGAGAAAGTTGCAGGAGGCACTTGGCACACAGTTGAACTTCAGTACGGCTTTCCACCCTCAGACAGACGGACAGTCCGAAAGGACAATCCAAACACTGGAAGACATGCTTCGCATGAGTGTCTTGGATTTTGGAGGTCAATGGGATGAGCAGCTAGCTTTGGTGGAGTTTGCCTACAACAACAGTTACCACTCCAGCATAGGGATGGCACCCTATGAGGCATTATATGGAAGAAAGTGTAGGTCTCCTCTGTGTTGGACAGAAATGGGGGAAGCGAAGGTGCATGATGTAGACCTAGTGCAGTACACTTCAGAGGTAGTTCCTTTAATCAGGGAACGACTGAAGACAGCTTTCAGTAGGCAGAAGAGTTATGCAGACCCCAGACGGAGGGATGTGGAGTTTGCAGTGGGCGACTATGTATTCCTGAAGGTTTCTCCAATGAAGGGAGTCATGAGATTTGGAAAGAAGGACAAGTTGGCACCTCGGTATATCGGACCTTTTGAGGTTACGGATAGAGTTGGAGCAGTTGCCTACCGGTTGGAGCTACCACCCAACCTTTCTCACGTTCATCCCGTGTTTCACATCTCCATGCTCAGGAAATACATTCCCGATCCTTCTCATGTACTGCAGCCGGATGTGATAGAGCTAAAAGAGAACTTGACATTTGAGGAGCAGCCTGTAGCCATAGTGGACTACCAAGTGAGACAGCTGAGATCAAAACAGATCCCTATGGTTAAGGTTTTGTGGAGGAGTCAGTCAGTGGAAGAGTGCACCTGGGACTTAGAATGGGATATGCGTAGCAAGTACCCTTATCTGTTCAATGTATAATCATGTGCTTTATTCTGCCTTGTGCAAAATTCGAGGACGAATTTTCTGTAAGGGGGGAAGAATGTAACACCCCAAAATTTTAAATTTATGAGCATTTTTGGTATTTTAATTTTATTTAAATTTTAGGAATTTTTTTGAGATTTTTCAGATTTTAAAAATCGGGTTCGATTTTCCGAAAATATAAACTTTGATGAATTTTAAAAATTAATTTAAAGACCACGTGGCAAAACTAAAAATATATTTGGAGTCTACGTATTTTTCTGAGTTTTTTAGAATTTTTTCGAAATTTTTGGACCTCGTTTTCGGTCCCGAGGCAGAGTAAAAAATTCAAAATTTCGAATCAAACTGGCCGAATCGGATCGGATCGGACCGGATCGGACTGGTCGAATCGGACCGGCTCCCTTCCCTTTTTCTTCCTCCCGCGTGCGTCCCTTCCCCCTTCTCTCTTCCTCCCATTTTCTCTCCTCCCGCCTCGCCACGGCCACCACCTCTCGCCACCACGCCACCCAGCCTTCCTGGCCAGCCCCAAACGGCAGGAAACCGCGCATTCCTCTCCTCACACAGCCGGCTTCCCCAGCCAAAATCCGGCCGATTCGGCCACCAATTGGACCGAGTCTTGTGTCTAAAATCATCTACTCGGCAAGAGCTTTCCATAGACACCAAGAACGCCGAAATCCATCGAGCGGTTTGTCTAATTTTTGCTCGGGAAGTTTTTAGCCCATTTCGACTTTTGGGCTAGATTTCTCGAAAACCGTGAATCCCACGAGAAAACTGAGAGTACAAGAGCGCTCCACACGTCGAGAGCTTCGCGGGGACATAAATTTCAAATTTTTTCGACACCGTTTTTCGGTGGGTCCCACGGAACTTCGTAGTATTTTTCCGAGCATTTAATGAGCTTAGAAAATTCTGAAAATTTTATGTACTAACCCCCGTGTTATGGGCTTTGTGTAGGTATCCTCGATTCGCGGAAATTCGACAGTTGACCAGTTCACAAATTCCTACTGCATGCACTGCTAAGAAAAGTCTCCGAATTGGACCGAGGTTTTGGCTAGCCCCATTGTCGACGCCCCGAGCGCTGCCTCAAGTCGGAATTGGCAAAGGTAAACCCGAACCTTACTTTTTCGTAATTTTCTAGTGCTTAAATAGGATTAAAAATCCATAAAATATTCATGGTAGCTTAGAAAATTATGATTCTTTTTGCAATAGCTTAGTAATATTGCTAAGGACCGCGGGGCAAAGTTTTAGAATTTTTAGAGCTTATTTGGGCAGTTTTTGCAAAAATGGTCAATTATAAGGACTAAATTGAAATATTACATACTGTGATGGATGATTGATTTGATGGGCCCAGGAGGGGCTGTGTGATATGATTGAGCTGTGGGTATATGGATTGTAAATATAGAAGTGTGTTTTGAGCCATTTTGCAGGTTGGGTAGGTCCTAGGTATAGGGGAGACTCTGCCGGATTTTCGGCACGACTTAGGACGTATTGGTCTTTTTCTTTGTTTGTATTGAGTCAAATTTATTAAATGATTGTAATAAAATTGTCGTGAGCGATGCCTTTCTTCCTCCGCCCACTACCATTGACCACCGTCAAGTCTGTGAGTAAAATATTAATTTTAATTGTAATTTCACTATTATTATATGTTCAGCATGCCCATGCATCACTTATATGCATATATTATATAGTTAAACTCTAGGCACGACTTATGTTGCATTCATAACTGTTAACGTGCCATGAATGTTGTTGTGGTAATTTGGAGCAGTGTGCGTGCGTTGGTGTGCGTGTGATGTGGTGTGGACTATGGACAGGACGGGTAGTCACGGCTTAAGTTCTTCGCTGGGACCCGATCCTTCGAGGGGTAGTCACGGCTTGAGTTCTTTGCTGGGAACCTCGATTTGGTTTATTAAGCAAAGTCCGCTTGAGTTCTTCACGCACCAAAGTTGGATTTAAGAGAGTCAGATAGGGATCAACTCTCATACATTATGATTGATGCTACAGGGTGCGTGAGTGCTCCAAATTACCTTTTTGATGTTATGATGTGAAAATGTTGTTGATGTTGCATTTCACTCTACAGGGTGCATTAGTTTTAGATAGTTATAGAGATTATGGTTAAAATTGATATTTTACTCTCTGAGTCGAACGCTCACTCCTGTTCAATATTTTTCAGGCCACAGGAGGATATTTTTTTTTTTGAGGTTAACCTGTCTTTCTCTCTCGCAGGTTGTTTATCAATATTTGTGTAATTCTATGAATTTTTCTAGAATTTCTGCATGTGTTAGAAACCTTCATTTAAATTGGGCTTGTAATATAAGTTCTTATTGTGGACCTGTAAAATCATTATATGCATGTTTGATGGACTGGATGAGGGAGCTGAGCTCCCATTTATCTTTATGACGATATGAGTATGCGGAGGGTGAGCTGAGCTCCCCAATGGATTGTATATTGTGTTTACAGGTCGGGTGAGTCAAAAACTCCCCGTTGAAAGGTCCACTTTATGGCCGGACTCTGTCCGGTTGGTTTCTTGAAATTGGGCCCAAATGGGCCTTAGAATTGGGTTAATGAATAGTTAGGCTTACTACGGGCCTCGGGGGCTTTAGGTGGCTGTGTCCTAGTGCTGGTCCGCCCATAGGTTGGGTCGTGATATATATATATATATATATATATATATATATATATATATATATATATATATATATATATATATATATATATATATATATATATATATATATATATATAAGGAATGAAAGAGTTAACTAAGGAAATTTATGAAAACCTTGACTTTGAGCTAGGGTTTGGGAGTGAAAATTTGACTTTGCTTAGGAAATTGTTAAAGAACATTCTAATGGTCAATTAGTGACCATTTGGGGTAAGTTGACCATAATTAGGAGTGAACTATTGCATGGCAAACTGAAATAGGCATGCTGCCTAGTGACAGCAGCAGGGAGGCTGTGAGTCCAGCTTGTTTGGACTGCCATATCTTTGGCTGTGTAGGTCTAATTGGTGTTTGGCCAATTGGACATGAAACTAGACTTATAATGACACATTTTTGCTGAAGAAACCATGCCCAAAAGACCAAAGCAAGTGGACCAAAAGTTGGCCCCAATCCGGGTACCCTGTAAGCCAATTCTGCATAATGACCAAATGAACAGTAACTGTTCATTTTGCCATAACTCACTGTAGAAATGGTCAATTGACCTGAAATTTTTACAGCAACAAGTTAAGACATAGAAAAACAATTTTCATGAAGAAACCTACTCCAAATTATGACCAGAACCTAACTCAAATGGCAGTCACAGTCACTGTTCATGGTACTGTAGATTTGGTAAATTCTGCAGAATTGAAATCCGGCCAGCTATGGTTTTTGGTCCATATCTCGAGCTACAAAACTCCAAATGAAGTGATTCAAAAAAGGAAATTCAACTAGACAAAATAAGAAACAACTTTCATGTTTACCATTTCCTCAAATTCCCACTGCAACTGTGCTTAATGGAACAGTAAAGTTAGGCTTCAAAAACTGAAAATTCTGCCCTCTTGGTTTTAAGTTTAGAAATGGTATGGGTGCTCAATTCCAAGAAGTTTTAAATGTAAAATGTGGTGCATTGGGAGAGTTAAAACCAATGTACCTATTTTCCATCCAAAAGTCAACATTTTTGTTGACCAATGAGGTGAATAGTGACACCAAAAATTGAAATTTAAAATGTGAAATTAGAAATGCATCTAGGGGAATTTAAATTGCAATTGGCAATTAATACTAGCAAATGTAAAACTCAAAATGTGGGATCTTGGTGTAATTAGAACTAATATATCCATTAAGTAGAAAAAGTCAACATTTTGGTTGACTAGTAAGGTGAATAGTAGTCAAAATAATTAGCAAATTAAGATGAAGACCTAGAACCAATTCTAAGCTTAATGCTTAGAATGGTATGACAAATGTGGACTATGCATCTTAGTCAAAATTATTAAAAGGAAATTAAGAGCATAAATTTGAAGTCCATGAAATTTTCATGGATTACTGGAAACATGAAAAATAAGTCATCCAATTGATGTAAATAGATAGTTAGGGCTTATATGCCCATCACAAATGGAATTCATAAAATATTAATAACTCAACTTGAAATATAAAATTTGCAATTACATAAGTAGATTCTTGAATGTATAACTGAGAAAAGGAAAAATGTTTTGAATACAATGGTACATGTGAACCATTATTTAGAATTGTGATTAATATGAATAACATAAAGAATGAATAAATGAACCATATTAATGTATGAATGAGACATTAGTTCTCATTATTGTAGAAAGGAGAAGTATTTTGAGTACAATGGTATAAAAATGATAATTGATGTGAATTGTGATCATATAAATGATCAAATGAATGTAAGAATTATAATTGAAATTTATTATGAAATAATGAAGTCATAAAACACAATATATTAATGTTTAATGATATTATGTGCCCTTGTATTGCCTAGACATGTGTGTCAGATTGGATAGTTTGGCATGCCAATAGGGTATTGTTTTAGCAGTACTGCGAAAGGCTTTATGCTTGTATTCATGGCTTTATGCCCGTATTCATAGCTTTATGCCCGCATTCATGGCATTATGCCAACATTCATGGCTTCTACGCCCGATTATGTGTTATCATAGCTTTCTAGCCATACTGACTGCATACGTGGTTGACGTTCTGCGTCCCATGGTATGACGGCCCGAGGCACCAAGGTGTCCAAAGGCCAACGACCGTTATCCATTTAGTCAGCCTGTCATAGGTTACTTGGGCAGTGAAATTTATTGAGATAAGTTAAGAATATTAGCAATTTAAAATATTAGAAATTAAATAAAATAAATGAGTAAGATGACCTAAAATAAATTAGAATAGTTATTTATTAGAAAGAATTGAAATGAACTGGACATATATTAAAATTTACTTATTATGAGATAATCTGAGACAACCTAGCAAGTATTGGGAAAATGCTAAAAGATTAGCAAAGAAAATTATAAAATAAATAAATGTTGCAAATGAGACTTATATAATAATATAAGCATAAATTTATTATTTTCAGATCATTTTTTTTCTTGTACATTATTACTGTACATTGGCGAAATAAATGCTTCCAAAGAAGACTAAATTAGGATAAAACATATTAAATTTTAGAAACCGCATGTGAAGTATAAATAGATCTTAATTATTTGAATGATGTTTTATTTCTATCTTTATTTGTATATTATTTCCTTGTTATATTATTGCACCATTAAGCAGCAATGCTTAGCGCGATGGAATTGTTTCCTCGCGCAGGTACTGAAGCTAGAACCCACTGGACGTTTGACTGGAAATTTTGAGAGTTCAGATCTGCAGAGTGTCAAAGGTTGTCACCTCCTCATCAATGCATGTAGATAGGGCTCACATTAAGCATATCATGTATTTTGTGTATGTTAATTTTTCTTATATTGTAATATAAATTAGCAAATTGTAATTAATTTGTATATCATGTAAATTATGAAATTTTGTAATTATTGTGTAAATTATGTAAATTAAGGATATTTGAAAATTTTGCTTATGTAAATTGAGAATGTTTACATATGAATTGAGTACGAATGGAAATGTATGGAAATGATTATGAAATTGAGTTATATGAATGAGATGTGAATTATGAGATGAATGATTGAGAAATGAAATTGAAAAATATTGAGATTTGATATTGGAGTTTGAGAGTGATGAGATATAAATATTGGAAGTGTTTTTCACAGGTTCCGAAGAACTGTTTTCTCCATTTTTAGCCGGTACTCCGCCGGATTTTCTTTAAAATTTTTGGAACCTCAAATAAATAATAATTTTGATAAATGGCTTAAATAAATTATATTCCATAAACTATATTCAAAACTATGACAAAAAAATTAATTAAGGAAAAAATAGAGTGTGCCGGTACACCGTGTGACATATCTTACCCGGATATACTATAGACGGGTAAGGGGTGTCACAATTCCACCAAAAGACGCCTCTTGTGATTAGTTTCCCCATTTTATATATTATTACTTTTTGAACCCAAGACCATCTCCGTGCTTTGCCGATGTGGGATAAGGGCCTTAGGCAAATCCTACATCTGCCAAACACGGAGATGGTATTGGTTCAAAAAGTAATGATATATAAAATGGGGGAACTAATCACAAGAGGCACCTTTTGGTGGAATGGCCTGGAGAGTTAGAAGAACTCTAGGGTTAAGCGTGCTCACTTGAGAGAAATCCTAGGATGGGTGACCTTCTAGGAAGTTCTCCATTCCACCTATGGGACAAAACCGTGAGGCTTATGGCCAAAGCGGACAATTCCTCTAGTGGTTAGAGCCCGACCGTTACAATTGGTATCAGAGTCGCTCGTGTGTCCTCTTGGGCGATGGTGGGGCAAACCTCAGTGAGGACGCTAAGTCCCGAAAGGGAGGAGAAAGGCCCCTTAGGCAAATCTCACATTGGCAAAGCACGGAGATGGTCTTGGGTTCAAAAAGTAATGATATATAAAATGGGGAAACTAATCACAAGAGGTGCCTTTTGGTGGAATGGCCTGGAGAGTTGGAAGAACTCCAGGGTTAAGCGTGCTCGCTTGAGAGAAATTCTAGTATGGGTGACCTCCTGAGAAGTTTTCCATTTCACCCATGGGACAAAACCGTGAGGCTTATGGCCAAAGCGGACAATTCCTCTAGTGGTTAGAGCCCGACCGTTACAATAATCTAGTGGTTAGAGCCCGACCATTACATCTGGAATACATCTATTTTCCTAATTACTTTCCTTATTTATTCGGATGGAAAATTTCCAAGTTGTCACTTTTATCCGTGTGCCTTACTGTATTTACGGAGTGTTAGTGACCCGAACTTTCACTCTTATATGAAATAAAAAGAATTGAAAGTAATGATAACTATAAGACTTGCGAATGATAGGAGGCCAAAGATAATATTTATGACACGAGTCAAACTTGATACGACCCTATTCTGAAAACTCGGTGTGATAAGGCACCTTAAAAATACTTACATCATGAACACAAACTAGCGATATTTAGAGAGTGACAAGTTAAACGCTTACCTGTAGAGAGCTGAAACAATGGATGAATCAATACTGATGCTCTGCAAACTCTGGAGCTGCTAAAGCTGAGATGACGGAGTGACTTTGAGTTGCCGAAGGAGATGATAATGAGGTCTTAATGAATAATTGTGATTGGACTTTCAAGATGGTGCATGATTGCTAAGGGCATGAATTGCAAGACCTGTAGCTTTAGTGACAAGATCCTTTGGAAAACTTGTTTCTAAAGTCTCTAGGAATTTCAAGAGCTTCAGAATGAAGGGCAATAAAACTATATCAAAATTCAGAGGTTTCCTGACGATAATCGCTATCCCCCCTCTACAGTATTACATGCAGGTATTTATAGGGAATGGGTACTCAAAATAGAGGGTCAGGATTCCAGCAGGAAGAGATGGAGGGCTCGAATTTAAAAGGACACGATCCGATATCTTAGAATTAAAAAGAATCAAGATTGAGGGTTGGGATTTGGTTCAGAATCTCTGTCCTTTCATTCTTTAATCCAACGATCAGGGCTCTTACCTTACAAAATAGATCCAAGGGCTGGAAACAAAAAGTGCCGAATCTGTTATTTACTTTTGATTCGAGAGCCTCAAATCCATCCTTACAATTATGATCAATAATGTAAGTTGAGATGTACTGGGCTGCTTTAACCGTTTGAAATCCGATGGCGAAGAGTGCATCCTTATAAATGAAATGGGTGGTGAGGTCTAAATCGTACCCAAAATGCTTTAATTGACTCGAATTTGTCGGTAGGGGGAATTATTTTTGTGAATTAAGGGTTATGATTAAAAGTGATTCGACTCCCCGAGCCCTCCGATCTCTACAAGTCATTCCTCGGTCTACCCGACCTCTCATTGTGATTGACTGATCTGAGGCTTGTTATTCCGATCTCTATCCAGTCTTTTCTTGCTTCCTGATCTCTTCCTATTCCCTGATTCTTTCCCGTCTCTCCTCTGCATCCGACCTGTATTGGTCAAAGCAATAAATTCTTCAATTATCGATGAGCTGCTTCGAGTTCTATAGGCATTAAATGTCAAGGCCCTATATATATGCGGCAGGGGAGCCTGTCATTTTCACACTTACACTCTTCTCTCTTCGGCTAATTTCCCCATGTGCTACTTCTCCGATTCTAACTTTTCCGACAAGAATTCTCATCATGACGACCGCTTTGATCTTTTTTCGATTGTTTTCTTTGCCCATCGCCTGAAAATGGATGACTCCGGCAATCAAAGAATTATGAGAGTGTCATCTGATGACGGCTAGAGAATCGAACTAATTTACTAATCAGGGTCCAAAACGACTATCGTGCCAGTCTCCAATCGGTTTACCACTATGATCTGCAGACCGATCTCAGACAAAGGGACTGCTAATTTCAATCTTAATGTCGGTGACCGCCTCTTAAAGTTCATTTGGCTCCTAACCATGTCAGGGTCCCGATTGAGGCTCGGTTCTAGTCGATGACATCAACGATGACACCGAGCGTTTCGTAGTCTTTACCATGATTGACGAGAGCTACTCTCCCGATCTCCACATATCTTTTAAATAGCTTCTTGAGATCAGGGGTGACCTGAACTATGAAAGTAAGATAAGTAGAATGTAGTGTAGGGACATTTGTAATTACTAATCTTGAGAGATCGCCCAAATGATGTAATTTGATTCTTTGGAAATGAAATGAAGTCTTACTTATTCAAAATTGATTCAATTTATTCTTCTTTTTATTATTGCATTGATTATTTTTTCGATCTCTGGTAACTGTGTCCAATCTGATCCCTCATCGAATCCACATCCTACTGATCCCTTTAGCTCAAAACCTTATTCTATCAGATATATGGTCGATCCCCGTTAGTCGATCTTACTTGTCTGATCTCCTTGCTATGCTTATGGAATTTTCCTTTGTTGCATCATCGAAATGATCAGATCCTGCTAACTGATGCGTCACCTAGGACCTTGTGAGCATTTAATGCTTGAACTGTTGGTAGTATGCCCTAGAGCATATCATTTTTGTATGTATCTTATATATATTTTTATTAATAAAAGGCAATTTCACTTTTCTGTTTACATAATCCATTTATATGTAATTGAAAGGGTCCATTGATATTTTGTTAGAAATTCTATTCTTAAGTTGTTGAGAATATGAGTGACAGTATTTCTAGTACAAAGTATCATAAATTGGTTCACAATCGAGGATACATCACAAAAGGACATGACTTATCTAGAAAGATTGTAATCATGTTAGAGTGGTGAGTCTCATGCCACATAACAAACATGATAGGCACTTATACATGATAAGTAGGCCGAACCAGTGACGCTTATGACAAGCACATGGAGTTTACTCTTGTCAATGCATTGTCATATATCATATCAATGCATATAATCTTTAGACCTGAGATAACACAGTTATCTTATATATAGGTGGTTTGAGTTTGATACTGCTTTCATACTCATATTGTGTATGGGTATATGAGCATGTGTTGGCTCCTACTAGTTATATATGGAGATAGGTGTTGATCAAGATGGAATCCGTTACCCTAAGTAAATAGGGATAAAATCCTATGTTCATTTAATTATTCTTAATGATTTAATTCCTGGCCAGAATAGATAGATTTAGTCAGAAAAGAGTTTCTGACAAGAAAATCTAATTAATCAAGAATTGGAATTAAAAGAGAACATAATGTTCATAGCGAATGGAGTTTGACCTTAACCATGTCTCTAGCTGGAATTGGGATTTTGTAACGGAGAGATCTAGTGCATGGTAACATATGATTAAAGGTTAATTTTAGGTATTCCTTATTACTGATTGGGTGGCTATAGCATGCTATGCTAGGTGTCAACGATGGTCTATGAGATGCCTGAAATGATTTAGAGAAATCATTTACGGTAAGAAAGAGTTCTAATGATATTAAGAGATAATATCATTTCTCATTGCCAATAAGTAATGAGCATAGTTAATCAGCAAGTAAAATGTAATTTAATTGATTAATTAAAAAGTTTAATTAATTAATTAATTGTTAGTAGTATGCCCTAGAGCATATCATTTAGTATGTATCTTGTACATATTTTAATAATAAAAGGCATTTCCACTTTTCCGTTTACATAATATATTTATGTGTAATAGAAAAGGTCCATTGATATTTTGTTAGAAATATTATTCTTAAGTTGTTAAGAATATGAGTGACAATATTTCTAGCACAAAGTATCATAAATAGGTTCACACTCGAGGATACTTCATAATAAGGACATGAATTATCCAGAAAGATTGTATTCATGTTTGTTCCCAAGTTATTTATATGAGATATAAATAAGATGGAATGGTGAGTCTCATGCCATATAACAAACTTGATAGGCACTTATAAATGATAAGTAGGCGGTGACACTTATGACAAGCACATGGAGTTTACTCTTGTCAATGTTTTGTCATAAATCATATCAATGCATATAATCTTTAGACTTATCTTGTATATAGGTAGTTTGAGTTTGATTTTCATACTTATACTATGTATGGGTATATGGGCATGTGTTGGCTACTGCTAGTTATATATGGAGGTAGGTGTTGATCAAGATGGAATCTGTTCCTCTAAGTAAATAGAGTTAAAATCCTATGTTCATTTAATTGTTCTTGATGTTTCAAGTTAGATAGATTTATTAAAGAGTTTCGATGAGAAAAATCTTTTAATCAAGAACTGGAATTAAAAGAGAACATAATATTCATAGCAAATGGAGTTTGACATAAACCATGACTCTGAGTTGGGATTTTGAGATTCTAGTGCATGGTAACATATGATTATAGGTTCATTTAAGGTAAACCTTATTACTAATTGGGTGGCCATGGCATGCTATGCTAGGTGTTAACCATGGTCTATGAGGTTCATAAAATGATATAGAGAAATCATTTATGGTAAGAAAGAGTTTGATATTAAGAGTTGATATCATTTCTCATTGCCAATTAGTGATGAGCCTAGTAAGTCACATACATACACAAGTTATCACCTATTTAAATATGATTTAATTAATTAATTAAAGAGTTTAATTGATTAATTAAATAGATTTATTAAATTGCAAAGTCCCTAGCATGACTTGAAACCAAATCTAGATTATTGGATGTGTAGTATAAATTAAATTTATATTTAAAGTGTTTAAATATGAATTTAATTGATGAGAAATTAATTAATAGAGATTAATTAATTAATTTATATTTGATATAAATTAATTAGAAGAAGAAAATAATTATTTTGGGTTAAGAACTCAAAATTAAGACATTTGGTCATTTCGCACCATGAGATGGTGACACATGGCATAACACATAAGCTTGCCAAATATTTTTAATCATGTAAGATGATTAAAATCAAGATTAAATATAGGTTTGACACTTGGCACAATGTGATTGGGTCACTTAAACCTAGAGCTAATCAAAAGGTGACATGTGGCTAGGGTTTAATGTGTTAACCTAGCTATTTAAGTGTGGTTATGAAAAGAAAATATAACCAGCAGCCTCTCCTCTCAATTGTCACGCCACTTTGAGCCTCTCCAGCTATTTCTCTTCATCTCTCATCAATTCAAAGAGATTAGCCATCAATCTTGAATTAAGAACACTAGAAATTGTTTCTAGTGTTCTCTAATCTCTTAAAAGGCAGAACTTGAATTTCTAATTAATAGAAAAGGCTTTAGAAGCTGTTCAAGGGCTGCCATAGGTGTTCTTGGTGTGGAAAATCTAGAGGACAACATCTGGTGTCCATCAAGAGGTTAGTGTAATCGTTCTTGATTTAATCTAGGGTTCTAAAATTAATCTGATTAATTTTAAAATCTTAAATGGAAAATACAGATCCAAAAACATATTAAAAGAGTTTTAATATGTTGTTTATCATTGAAATCAAATAGATAAAAATAAATCTTGCATGGTGCATGTGACCCTAGGTGAAAATTTTTGAATTCAATGGTATAATCTTGTGTTTTTCACGCCTGCCTTCAATTGGTATCAGAGCCACTATATTTGCCATTTAGATTGATATTTATATGATTTAATTGTGTGTTTGATCATGAGATCAAGAGTTTATTGCTGGTTGCAAAGTCAAAGTGGCGGCACAAATGATGAACACCATGGTGTGCATGGTTGATGCATCACAATGGTGTGCAAAGGTAAATGGATGGTGAATGTGCAATTGTTGTATGATTTAAGATCCATTTTATGTCTAATTAAATTGTTTAATTAGAATTTTTATCACACAATTAAATTATGATTCAAATCAGAATTTTAAAAATTGTTTGAATGTGATTCAAATCTGAATTTTAAAAGTTGTTTGAATGTGATTCAAATCTGAATTTTAAAAGTTGTTTGAATGTGATTCAAATCTGAATTTTTAAAGTTGTTTGAATCATATTTAAATCTGATTTTTTAAAATTGATTCAATAAAATTCAAATCTGATTTTTAAAAAAAATATTTGAATGTGATTCAAATCTGATTTTTTAAAAAATGTTTGAATGAGATTCAAATCTGAATTTTTGAAGTTGTTTGAATGTGATTCAAATCTGAATTTTTAAATTTGTTTGAATGAGATTCAAATCTGAATTTTTAAATTTATTTGAATCATATTCAAATCTGGATTTTTAAGTTGAATATGAGATATTCAATTTAATTTAAGTATGTATATTTTATTTAATTGTTAAATAGTGATATGCATGATGGATGATCATGGACTATAAAAGACCAATGTGATTGGATTTATTTCTTTTATGTTTCTTTGGGATTGTAAATTAATTTATTTTAATTTATTTTGGGCATGTATTATTAAGTTTGTAATATTTTGGGTTGTAATTTCATTTATTTAAGTTCTTGTAAATTCGCCTTGGTATGCCAAGGATTACTATGTAATATTGGATTGCAAGAAGTTCAAGGAGGTCAAGAGCATTGGTGGGACCAATGGGAGGAATTCAATATCAAGTGTTGATTATGTACTCCTTCAGCAACTCTTGTAAAATGAATGAATGAAATGCACCTAGGAATGCGATTCAATTCTTGGTGGCTCAGATTGAATCCCTTAGAAAGTCCATGATCATACCATATTTATATCCATGAATGCATGAGATGTATGGGAATGTATGCAATTATATGATATATGCATGCTAAATGGATAATGTGCAAAGTGAGACCTTAATAGTAATTAGGATGGCTATAAAATCTTCCAAACAAATGATTAAGTTGGAAATGGTATAATTAAAGTAATTATAACATAGGCCCTCCATTGGGGCAATTATTTTAAGAAATTTTAAATAGTTGCATGAGATGCAATTAATTTAAGAGATTTTCTTAAGAATAATTGTTAAGCATGAGATGTTGTAAATATGTAAATGGTTTGGTGGCCAATATTGGATGTACTGAGGACATTAAAATTATTTGCATAATTTCAATGGGATCAACTTAACTAATGCAAGATAAGTCAATAATGGATGTACGATTTTGAGCATTAGGGGCTAGGTAAAGGATTGAACCTCACATGAGATGTGATGGGCAAAGAGTTGCTCACTTATAGTTTATTGTAATTCCAATAATGGATGTACCGAGGATGATCAATAGAATTATAAGAATTCAATCACCCACTAGAAATCCATCCAACTAGGATTTCCGTTTCTACTTTGGAAGTGTAGGGTTCGCTAAGTTAGTGGGAGGACCAATTTGATTAAAAGACCATAATCATTTTGGTAAATTACATGATACATTTACTAAATAATCTGGTTAATTTCTGCAATTAATTTTCTGATAATAAATAGCACAAATCAACCACCACCATCCAATATCCTTGCAAGCATACTTGATCATTGGCTAAGAAATTTGTAACTTGTCTAACCTTGAACATATAGGATATGTTCTAGATTCAAATGTTCCTGGTCCCTTACCTCCAGAGGCCACACAAGAGGAACATGAAACTTTGGACAAGTGGAAGGAGCATGATATGAGAGCTAAGTGTTGCATGCTTGCTTCTATGAGTAATGAGTTACGAAGCAACATGAGAACATGCAGGTGAAATCCTCCTTCACCTACAAGAGTTGTATGGTGAGCATAGCAGAATGCTAGGTATGAGATATCTAGTGAGGATGTCAATGTTGGGGATCATGTCCACAAGATGATTTGGAACATCTTGACTTCAACATGGATTTCCAACTACAAACAGATTTGATCCTTCACTGAGTCTTTTGGAAATTTTGTGACAAATTTCTATATGACTAAACAGAATGCACCTTAGCCGTTTACTCAACATTTATTGCCCAAAAGAATATGCCAATAAAGGAAAAGAGGTAGCTTTGATTGCATTTTCTTCTGAAAGTCCAACAAGAAGAAGCGCAATAAGAAAAAGAAATCTCGATTCCTAGTCCTTCCAAGAAAATAGCTAAAAAGGAAGATTAAAGCGATAAAGGCAAAGGAAAGTGTCTCCACAAAGTGTTTCCATTGCCAATAGGAAAGTGTTTCCATTGCCGATAGAAAGTGTTTCCAATAGTAATCTAAATGAATGCAATGCCATGGTGAAAACCAACTCAAGTTCAAAATATATTTGGCACTTAAGGTTATGTCATGTTGAAGATAGGATTGCAAAATTGGAGAAAATGGGGATTCTATCCTCATTGGGCTCACGCTGAAACTCCAACTTGTGAATCTTGCCTTCAAGGCAAAATGACTAGAACACCCTTTGTTGGACAAGGGCTAAGAGTGAAAATATTTTGGAACTAATACATAGTGATGTATGTGGTCCGTTTAAAGAAATGGTTAGAGGGCTTTCATTATTTTATTACCTTTATGATGATAAATCAAGGTTTGGGTATTTGTATTTGATGAAATACAAACATGAATCCTTTGAAAAGTTTAAGGAATTTAAATCAAGTAGAAAATCAAACAGAAAAAGTATTAAAGCTCTTCGATCGATCGTGGAGGTGAATATTTGATCTTGAATTTGATGAATACTTGAGAGAGCATGGCATTGTTTCTCACCGACTCCTCCATGGTGTATCTGAAAGGAGAAATCGTACCCTATTGGATATGATACGTAGTATGATGAGCTATGATATTCCAATCTCCTTTGGGGATTTGCATTAGAATCACTTTGTATATTATGAATAGGATTCCATCAAAATCGCTTTCTTCCACACCTTATGAGATATGGCATGGAAGAAAACCAAGTCTTAAGCATGTTAAGATTTGGGGTTGTCCTATATCAAAAGAATAATTGGAGACCGGATGAAAAGGTCGATTTGTTGGATATCCAAAAGATAGTTTTGGATATTATTTTTATTTGCCTACTTCACAAAAGGTTGTGATAAGTAGAGATGCCACATTTCTTGAACAACGGTTTGTTCAAGAAGGAGGCAAAGGAAGGCAAATAGAGTTAGAATTGGAGAATTTCAGATGGATATAGATCCATCTAGTCAACCTATACCCATTGATGAAACATCTCGTAGAACAACGTATCTCACCCACGGTGAGATATGGTTTTCTTCATGAAGAAGAACAAGAGTTGTCTACTCATGAAGAATTAGATCTTGGAGATGATCCACTTACCTCTGAAGAATCTATATCAGATATAGACTCTTCAAAATGGATTGATGCTATGAAATCCGAGATTGATTCCATTTATAAGAATCAAGTTTGGGATCTTGTTGACCCACTTGAAGGTATTGTACCTATAGGGAACAAATGGGTTTTCAAGAAGAAAATTGGTTCTGATGGAAAGGTAGAGACCTATAAGGCAAGGCTAGTAGCGAAAGGGTTTCGCCACAGGCAAGGAATAGACTATGAGGAGACTTTCTGCCATGCTTAAATCAATTAGGATTTTATTAGCAATAGTGCATACTATGATTATGAGATTTGGCGGATGGATGTCAAAATTTTTCTCAATGGATACATTGAAGAAAACATTTTCATGGAACAACCGAAGGGATTTGAATCCTAAGATGGTTCCAAGGTATGCAAGCTAAAGCGATCCATTTATGGGTTGAAACAAGCTTCGAGGAGTTGGAACATCCGTTTTGATGAAGCCATTAAATCTTTTGGTTTTATCAAAAATGAGGATGAGCCATGTGTATATAAGAAGGTTAGTGATCACTTTCCTTGTCTTATATGTGGATGACATCATTGATGGGTAATGATACGTATGTTTACAACTACAAAGGTATGGTTGTGAAATACATTCTCCATGAAAGACTTAGGGAGGCAACCTATATTCTTGGGATTCGCATCTATAGAGATAAAGAATAATTGGTTTATCCCAAAGTCTATACTTGGAAAAGGTGTTAAAGAGGTTTAACATGCTTGATTCCAAGAGAGGATTGTTACCAAAGAGACATGGTATCCACCTTTCTAAAGAGATGTCTCCAAAGACACCAAGAAAGAGATAAGATGGCATTCCATATGCTTATTGGAAGTTTAATGTATGCAATGTTGTGTACTAGGCGGATATCGCATATTTAGTTTGACTAGCGGTATCAATCCAATCTTTGGAACATCGATAAGAATATCCTTAAGTACTTGAGAAGAACTAAGGATTTATTCTTGATTTATGGAGGTGGAGACTTGCAATTGGATGGTTATCATTCGATTTCCAATCGATATCGATGATAGAAAGTCTACCTGGATATGTGTTCATTTGTAATGGAGGTGCGATCGATTGGAAGAGTTCCAAATTCCACGAGTATATTAAAGAAGTGGATGAAGAAGTTCGTGTTCCTTCCATTGAGTTAGCGCCCATTACTGACAACAATGGAGCAAATCTGACTAAGGAACCAAGGTCTCACCCAAAATCCAAACACATAGAAAGGCACTACCACATTATCGTGAGATATAGTTGGGCAAGGCGATATAGCCATGCAGAAAATAACATCGACTAAAAATTCGATCCATTCACTAAGCTTTTGTCACAAGTTCCATCTTGAGAAGATAGGTCTAAGGTATTGTAATGAATGGCTCTAGTGCTAGGGGGAGATTGTTAGTAGTATGCCCTAGAGCATATCATTTAGTATGTATATTGTACATATTTTAATAATAAAAGGCATTTCCACTTTTCCGTTTACATAATATATTTATGTGTAATAGAAAAGGTCCATTGATATTTTGTAGAAATATTATTCTTAAGTTGTTAAGAATATGAGTAACAATATTTCTAGCACAAAGTATCATAAATAGGTTCACAATCGAGGATACTTCATAATAAGGACATGACTTATCCAGAAAGATTGTATTCATGTTTGTTCCCAAGTTATTTATATGAGATATAAATAAGATGGAATGGTGAGTCTCATGCCATATAACAAACTTGATAGGCACTTATAAATGATAAGTAGGCACACTTATGACAAGCACATGGAGTTTACTCTTGTCAATGTTTTGTCATAAATCATATCGCATATAATCTTTAGACTGAGATATATCTTGTATATAGGTAGTTTGAGTTTGATCCTTTCATACTTGTACTATGTATGGGTATATGGGCATGTGTTGGCTCCTGCTAGTTATATATGGAGGTAGGTGTTGATCAAGATGGAATCTGTTCCTCTAAGTAAATAGAGTTAAAATCCTATGTTCATTTAATTGTTCTTGATGTTTCAAGTTCGACAGATAGATTTATTAAAGAGTTTCGATGAGAAAAATCTTTTAATCAAGAACTGGAATTAAAAGAGAACATAATATTCATAGCAAATGGAGTTTGACATAAACCATGACTTGAGTTGGGATTTTTGTAACAGAGATTCTAGTGCATGGTAACATATGATTATAGGTTCATTTAAGGTAAACCTTATTACTAATTGGGTGGCCATGGCATGCTATGCTAGGTGTTAACCATGGTCTATGAGGTTCATAAAATGATATAGAGAAATCATTTATGGTAAGAAAGAGTTCTGATGATATTAAGAGTTGATATCATTTCTCATTGCCAATTAGTGATGAGCCTAGTAAGTCACACACATACACAAGTTATCACCTATTTAAATATGATTTAATTAATTAATTAAAGAGTTTAATTGATTAATTAAATAGATTTGGTTTGCAATTAAATTGCAAAGTCCCTAGCATGACTTGAAACCAAATCTAGATTATTGGATGTGTAGTATAAATTAAATTTATATTTAAAGTGTTTAAATATGAATTTAATTGATGAGAAATTAATTAATAGAGATTAATTAATTAATTTATATTTGATATAAATTAATTAGAAGAAGAAAATAATTATTTTGGGTTAAGAACTCAAAATTAAGACACAGGGGCATTTTGGTCATTTCACAGTGTGACACGTGGCACCATGAGATGGTGACACATGGCATAACACATAAGCTTGCCAAATATTTTTTAATCATGTAAGATGATTAAAATCAAGATTAAATATAGGTTTGACACTTGGCACAATGTGATTGGGTCACTTAAACCTAGAGCTAATCAAAAGGTGACATGTGGCTAGGGTTTAATGTGTTAACCTAGCTATTTAAGTGTGGTTATGAAAAGAAAACATAACCAGCAGCCTCTCCTCTCAATTGTCACGCCACTTTGAGCCTCTCCAGCTATTTCTCTTCATCTTTCATCAATTCAAAGAGATTAGCCATCAATCTCTTGAATTAAGAACACTAGAAATTGTTTCTAGTGTCCTGTTTACATCTCTAATCTCTTAAAAGGCAGAACTTGAATTTCTAATTAATAGAAAAGGCTTTAGAAGCTGTTCAAGGGCTGCCATAGGTGTTCTTGGTGTGGACAAGCTAGATGGACAACATCCGTGTCCCAAGACGAATCCATCAAGAGGTTAGTGTAATCGTTCTTGATTTAATCTAGAGTTCTAAAATTAATCTGATTAATTTTAAAATCTTAAATGGCAAATACAGATCCAAAAACATATTAAAAGAGTTTTAATATGTTGTTTATCATTGAAATCAAATAGATAAAAATAAATCTTGCATGGTGCATGTGACCCTAGGTGAAAATTTTTGAATTCAATGGTATAATCTTGTGTTTTTCACGCTTCCGTTCCTTCATTAATTAGGTTTGGTTTGCAATAAGATTGCAAAGTACCTAGCATAACTTGAAACCAAATCTAGGTTATTGGATGTATAGCATAAATTAAATTTATATTTAAATTATTTAAATATGAATTTAATTATGAGAAATTAATTAATGGAGATTAATTAATTAGTTAATTTATATTTGATCTAAATTAATTTGAAGAGGAGAAATTATAATTTTGGATTGAGAACTCAAATTAAAAAGTAAGGGTAAATTGGTCTTTTCACATGGTGACATGTGGCACCATGAGATGGTGACACATGGCGCCATACAAGCTTGCCACTTGCCTTCCCATGATGGAAGACCACCTTTTTATGATTTAATTAGAGCTTGAAACTTGGCTTGATGAGATTAAGTCAAACTAAAGTAAGATTGAATCTTGTGGTGACATGTGGCAAGGGAGTAAGTGAGTGTTGACTTTTGTATATAAGGGATAAAGGAAGAAAGAGAATGTATCTTCTTCTTCTCTCCCATTTTGGAAGGCAACCTTGAAGCTTCTTCTCCTCTCTTCATATCTCAATTGATTCAAAGAGAAAGCATTTGTTTCCTTTGAATTAAAATTGCTAGAAAATGTTTCTAGTATCCTATACACCCATACACCCTCACTAAAGCCTAAAACCCCATTTACAAGTGGTTGGCAAGGCTTGGGAAGTCAAGATTGGGGCTGCCATTGGTGTGCTTGTGATGGACAAGCTAGAGGGACTACAATTGGAGTCCTAAAGGCATCCTAAGGTAGAGGGATTCATTGATTCTGCACCTTAAAGGTTAGTAATCAAAACCCCTCTTTTAGTTAGGGTTTAATGAATTAAATTCCTAAAGTTCAATTCTTAATGGCAAATGAATGTTTAATGCATGCTAAGATGTGTTTTGGTATGCTTTTGGGCATTGAAAATTGATTAGGCACATAACTCATCAAGCATGATAAATGTAACCTTAGATTGAATTTTAAAGTTCAAGGTTCCAATGCCCTAATTTCCATGCTTCCTAGCCTTCAATTGGTATCAGAGCCACTATATTTGCAATTAGAATTGATTTTGAGGCTTAATTGTGTAATTAGGTTGAGTTTGGGTTGATTTAAAGTTGGTTCGGATCAAGAAAACCCTAAAAATATCAAAATGCCACAAAAAACATAGCCTGGATCGTGTTCTGGGTTTTTACATGGCCCAGGGCGTGTTTCCAGTGTACACGGGCATGTTAATGTGCGCCCAAGGGTGTGTCATTCAATGAGACGGTCCGCGTTCCTCATGCACCTCACCCCGTGCCAAAGATAGAGTTTACACGGGGTACTTGTGTTTTGGCGCGCCTCAGGCCGTGTAAAGATTACACGGGCTGTGTTTTCTCTGAAGGGGGTGTTGGGCTTGTTTTTTGGGGCTTTTTATGCAATTGTTGTATAATTTAAAGCCCATAATTAAGCCCAAACCTAATTTAATGATTTAATTGGGAATTCCAATCACACAAATAATTATGAAAATTTTTTTTCATAGAATTAAATTTGGAAAAAGTTTCTAAATTTAAAATTATTTGAATGACATTCAAATTTAAATTTTAGTTGAATATGTGATATTCAATTTAATTTTAAACATGTATATTTTATTTAATTGTTAAATATTAATATGTATGATGGATGATCATGGACAATAAAAGACCAGTGTGATTGAATTTATTTCTTTTATTTTTCTTTGGGATGTAAAATAATTAATTTATTTTAGTGGCATGTATCATAAATGTTATGATAACTTAGGATATAATTTCATTTATTTGAGGACTTTAAAGTCCATATTCTTGTATATTCACCTTGGTATGCCAAGGGTTACAATGTAATTGGATTGCAAGAAGAACAAGGAGGTCAAGAGCATTGGTGGGACCAGTGGGAGGAAATCAAGATTAAGGGTTGATTATGTACTCCTTCAGCAATTCTTGTAAAATGAATGAATGAAATACACCTAGGAATGCCCTGATTCAATTCTTGGTGGCTCATAATTGAATCCTTTAGAAAGTCCATGATCACCATATTATTTGTTTATCCATGTATGCATGAGATGTGTATGAATGTATGCAAGTATGTGATATATGCATGCCAACTAGATAATGTGCAAAGTGAGACTATAATAGTAATTAAGGCCGACCACAAAATCTTCCAAATAAATGATTAAGTTGGAAATGGTATAATTATGGTAATTATATCATGGCCCTCTATTGAGGCAATTATTTTAAGAAATTTTAAATACTTGCATTATTAGCTATATAAGCTTAGGAATGGTGCATTTATTTAAGAGATTTTCTTAAGAATAATTGTTAAGCATAATATGTTGTAAGTGTGTAAATGGTTGGTGGCCAATAATGGATGTGCCTGAGGTCATTAAAATTATTTACATGTTTACTAGCTTAATAGGATTAACTTAACTAATACAAGATAAATCAATAATGGATGTGCCTGAGATTTTGAGCATTAGGAGCCAAATAAATGATTGAACCTCACATGAGATGTGATGGCCAAGGAGTTGCTCACTTATAGTTTATTGTGATTCCAATAATAGATGTGCCTAAGGATGATCAATAAGACTATAAGAATTCAATCACCCACTAGAAATCCATCCAACTAGGATTTTCATTTCCTACTTTGGAAGTGTAGGATTTTCCAAGTTAGTGGGAGGACCAATTTGATTAAAAGACCATAATCATTTTGGTTAATTACTTGATACATTTACTAATTAATCTTATTATTTCTGTAATTTATTTTTTGATAATAATGAGCACACAACAACCACCACCATCCAATATTCTTGCGAGTATACTTGATCATAATAGGTTGACAATACCTAATCTTTTTTATTGGCTCAGAAATTTAAAACTTATCCTGAACCTAGAATGTATTGGATATGTTCTAGATTCAAAGATTTCTGGTCCCTTACCTCCAAGGGCCACTCCAGAGGAATCAGAGACTTTGGACAAGTGGAAGGAGCATGATATGAGAGCCAGATGTTACATGCTTGCTTTTATGACTAATGAGTTATAGAAGCAACATGAAAACATACAAAGTGTAAATGAGATCCTTTTTCACCTGCAAGAGTTGTATGGTGAGCACAGCAGGAATGCTAGATATGAGATATCTAGACAGTTATTTCACATGAGGATGTCAGAGGGACAGAGTGTAGGAGATCATGCCCGTAAGATGATTCGGCTTATTGAGCAGCTGGAACATCTTGATTTTCACATGGATTTCCAACTGCAGACGGATATCCTTTAGTCCCTACCAGAGTCATTTGGGAATTTTGTGAAAAATGTTCATATGACTAAGTAAGAATGCACTCTGGCTGGCTTGCTTAACATGCTAGTTATTGCCCAAAAGAATATGTCGGGCAACAAAGGGAAAGAGGTGGCTTTGGTTGCATCTTCTTCTTCTGCTGAAAAGTCCAAGAAGAAGAAGGGCAATGAGAAAAAGAAACCTCAAGTTCTTGGACCTTTCAAGAAGATAGCCAAACAGAAGGGTAAGACCGGAGCTGATAAAGGCAAAGGAAAGTGTTTCACTGCCAGAAGGATGGGCACTGGAAAAGGAACTGCCCGAGTATCTTGCTTCTCTAAAGGACAAGAAAGATAAACCTTCAGAAGGTATGTCTATATCTTGTTATTTAGATTCTGATGATGCTCATAGTTCATCTACAACTTAGGTTTTAAATACTGGTGCTAGTTCTCACATTACTTTTGATATACAGGAACTAGCAAGTAGTAGCAGCTTTCAGTCATGAGATGTTAGACTCCGAATTGGCAATGGCTCAACTGTTGAAGCTTTAGCCATAGGATCTAAATCTTTATACATGTATGGACATGTTTTGTATTTAAACAATATTTTGTATGTACCCGATGCTTTTAAGAACATCATTTTTGTATCTAGTTTGACTAGAAATGGTTATGAATTTCAGTTCACTAATGATGTTTATAATATTTATTTTGGAAATGAATATGTTGGCTCGGGTTATATGCATGATGTACTTTATTATTTGGATAATAATGTCAAATAAAAATCTAATGCAAGCAATCTAAATGAATATAATGCCATAATGAAAATCAACTCAAGTTCAAAACATATTTAGATTAGGTCATATTGCAGAAGATAGGATTATAAAGCTGGAGAAAATGGGGATTTTATCCTCATTGGGTTCTGAACCTACTCCAACTTATGAATCCTGCCTTCAAGGTAAAATTATTAGATCACCTTTTGTTGGACAAGGGTTAAGAGCTGAAAATATTATGGAACTAATACATAGTGATGTATGTGGTCGATTTAAGGAAATGGCTAGAGGCGGTTTTCATTATTTTATTACCTTTACTGATGATAAATCAAGGTTTGAGTATTTGCATTTGATAAAATACAAACATGAATCCTTTAAAAAGTTCAAAGAATTTAAATTTGAAGTAAAAAATCAAATAAAAAAAAAGTATTAAAACTCTTTGATCAAATCGTGGAGGTGAATACTTAAGTTCTAAATTTGATGAATACTTGAAAGAGCATGGCATTATCTCCCAATTGACTCCTCTAGGAATGCCACAATTGAATGGTGTATCTGAAAGAAGGAATCGTACCATATTGGATATGGTACGTAGTATGATGAGCTATACTGACATGCCAATCTCTTTTTGGGGATTTGCATTAGAATCAGCTTTGCACATTCTGAATAGGATTACATCAAAGTCGGTCTCTTCCACACCCTATGAGATATGGCATGGAAGAAAACCAAGTCTTAAACATGTTAAGATTTGGGCTTGTCCAGCTTACATTAAAAAGCTAAAGACTGATAAATTAGAAACCAAATCAGAAAGGGGTCGATTTGTTGGATATCCAAAAGAAAGTTTTGGATACTATTTTTATTTGTCTTCATCACAAAAGGTTGTGGTAAGTAGAGATGCCATATTTCTTGAACAACAGTTTATTCAAGAAGGTGGCAAAGGAAGGCAAATAGAGTTAGAATTAGAAAATTCTGACCAACCAACAAATCAGATGGATATAGATCCATCTAGTCAACCTATACCTATTGATGAAACATCTACAATAATTCCTCGTAGATCGACCAAAATATCTCACCCACCAGAGAGATATGGTTTTCTTCATGCAGATGAACAATAGTTGTTTGCTCATGAAGAAATAGATCATGGAGATGATCCTTTTACCTATGAAGAAGCTATATCAGACACAAACTCTTCTAAATGGATTGAAGCTATGAAATCCGAAATTGATTCCATGTATAAGAACCAAGTTTGAGATCTTGTTGACCCACCTGAAGGTATTGTACCTATAGAAAATAAATGGGTTTTCAAGAAGAAAATTAGTTCTGATGGAAAGGTAGATACCTATAAGGCAAGGCTAGTTGCGAAAGGGTTTCGCCAAAGGTAAGGAATCGACTATGAGGAGACTTTCTCACCTGTTGCCATGCTTAAATCAATTAGGATTTTATTAGCAATAGCTGCATACTATGATTATAAGATTTGGCAGATAGATGTCAAAACAGCTTTTCTCAATGGAAACATTGATGAAAACATTTTCATGGAATAACCTAGGGGTTTTGAATCCCTAGATAGTTCTAAGGTGTGCAAGGTAAAACGATCCATTTATGGGTTGAAACAAGCTTCGAAGAGTTGGAACATCCATTTTGATGAAGCCATCAAATCATTTGGTTTTATAAAAAATGTGGATGAGCCATGCGTATATAAGAAGGTTAGTGAGAGTGTTGTCACTTTCCTTGTCTTATATGTAGATGACATTTTGTTGATAGGCAATGACATAGGTATGTTAACAACTGTTAAGGTATGATTGTCAAATACATTCTCCATGAAAGACTTAGGGTATGTAACCTATATTCTTGGAATTCATATCTATAGAGATAGAGCAAAAAGAATAATTTGTTCCCAAAGGACATGACTTATCTAGAAAGATTGTAATCATGTTTGTTCCCAAAGTATTAATATGAGATATAAATAAGTTAGAGTGATGAGTCTCATGCCACATAACAAACATGATAGGCACTTATACATGATAGGCACTTATACATGATAAGTAGGCCGAACCAGTGATGCTTATGACAAACACATAGAGTTTACTGTTGTCAATGCATTGTCATATATCATATCAGTGATATAATCTTTAGACTTGAGATAACACAGTTATCTTGTATATAGATGGTTTGAGTTTGATATTGCTTTCATACTCATACTGTGTATGGGTATATGGGCATGTGTTGGCTCCTACTAGTTATATATGGAGATAGGTGTTGATCAAGATGAAATCCGTTACCCTAAGTAAATAGAGATAAAATCCTATGTTCATTTAATTGTTCTTGATGATTTAAGTTCTTGGCCAGGACAAATAGATATAATAAAAAAAGAGTTTCTGACAAGAAAATCTAATTAATCAAGAATTGGAATTAAAAGAGAACATAATGTTCATAGCAAATAGAGTTTGACATTAGCCATCCTTCAGTTGGAATTAAGATTTTGTAATGGAGAGATTCTAGTGCATGGTAACATATGATTAAAGGTTCATTTAAGATATTCCTTATTACTGATTGGGTGGCTATGGCATGCTATGCTAGGTGTCAACCATGGTCTATGAGATGCCTGAAATGATTTAGAGAAATCATTTACGGTAAGAAAGAATTCTAATAATATTACGAGATAATATCATTTCTCATTGCCAATAAGTAATGAGCCTAGTAAGTCACACTTCTACACAAGTTAATCACCAAGTAAAATGTGATTTAATTGATTAATTAAAGAGTTTAATTAATTAATTAATTAGTTTTGGTTTGCAGTAAGATTGTAAAGTCCCTAGCATGACTTGAAACCAAATCTAGGTTATTTGATGTATAGCGTAAATTAAATTTATATTTAAATTGTTTAAATATGAATTTAATTGTGAGAAATTAATTAATGGAGATTAATTAATCAATTAATTTATATTTGATATAAATTAATTTGAAGAGGAGAAATTATAATTTTAGATTGAGAACTCAAATTAAAAAGTAAAGGTAAATTGGTCTTTTCACATGGTGACATGTGGCACCATGAGATGGTGACACATGGCACCATACAAACTTGCTACTTGTCTCCCATGATGGAAGATCACCTTTTTATGATTTAATTAGAGCTTAACACTTAGCTTGATGAGATTAAGTCAAACTAAAGTAAGATTGAATCTTGGGGTGACATGTGGCAAGGGAGTAAGTGAGTGTTGACTTTTGTATATAAGGGAAAAGGAAAAAAGAGAAAGTATCTTCTTCTTCTCTCCCATTTTGGATGGCAACATTGAAGCTTCTTCTCCTCTCTTCATTTCTCAATTGATTCAAAGAGAAAGCATTTGTTTCCTTTGAATTAAAATTGCTAGAAAAGGTTTCTAGTATCCTATACACCTATACACCCTCACTAAAGCCTAAAACCCTAATTACAAGTGGTTGGCAAGGCTTGGGAAGTCAAGATCGGGGCTACCATTGGTGTGCTTGTGGTGGACAAGCTAGAGGGACTATAATTAGAGTCTTAAAGGCATCCTAAGGTAGAGGGATTCATTGATTGTGCACCTTAAAGGTTTGTAATCAAAACCCCTCTTTTAGTTAAGGTTTAATGAATTAAATTCCTAAAGTTTAATTCTTGATGGCAAATGAATGTTTAATGCATCCTAAAATGTGTTTTGGTATGCTTTTGCGCATTGAAAATTGATTAGGCACATAACTCATCAAGCATGATAAATGTAACCCTAGATTGAATTTTAAATTTTAAGGTTCCAATGCCCTAATTTCCATGCTTCCTAGCCTTCATGGACGAGTATAAATAGGGGGTTAGCCATTTACATACTTATGTTGTTTTTTGATTCTCTGAACAACATCAACACTCTCTCTCAGTCCTTATATTTTATGGCGATGACTTATACTTTTGTAAGGGTTTTGATCCTTTTTCGATCAGATTTATCTTTGTTGTTTTAAAATGAGCAGCACCAAAGGTCAGAGAGTTGCAAGCCCTCCTTTCATCCACATTTCATGGACATCAAATGAAGGTGATGCGACCAGGCCAAGTGGGCTACCTGTACTCACCACAGCCATTATTTCGGTCTCTGGTCAATCGGCTAAATCAAAACAGGCTCGAACTTCGGCCCCAAAAAAAGAAAATTTACTTATGGATGAACTGCTATTAGTTTTGGAGGAAGCCGATCTCTAATTGATTAGCCAAGAATACAACCTCTGGATCGACTCTTGCAAGCTAATAAAATGCCATGCAAGTCTGTGAGCTCAACACTTCTTTGATGAGACCGACTGGATCATGGTGTATGAAGAACAATTAAAAGCCGAGCTTCAATTTCCCCTGGATGAATTTTATAAAGCTGTTCTAAAGTTTCATCATGTCTGTATAGCCCAAATGCATCCGAACTCTTGGCGAACTATGGTGGCCTTCAGAGGTCTTTGCTGAGCTCAGGTACTTGATCCTACAGCAATGATTTTTGCTGAATTACATAGGCTTACTCGGCAAAATGACAAAAAATACTAGTTTTTCCAAGCCAAACCAAACTGTGGGCTCTTCACCGATCTCCCTTCCTCACTAAAGAACTAAAAAAATCGATTCTTCACACTTAGGAATAAGGATCCGAATGGTTACAAGGGCGTTCCAGATAACTGGAATTATTTGGTCCCTAAAATACCAAAGAAGCTTAATTTAAACAAAGACAAGGATGCCATGGTGGAAGAATTGAAGAATCAAGTGACCGTTCATAAATACTCATGTTTAGATGTGGTTATGGCCGAGCTGAAATGGTGGATGATGCGATTGATCACCCACGAGGACTACGAGCTGCAACTCTCTAATATGGGTCCCGAGACAGGTAAAACCTGAATCTTTAATCTCTTAGTCCCTGTCGATCTCACTAATCTCATTTTTCTATGCAGGTATGGCTGGAAATGAGGCAGCGAGGGAAGCTCGGAAGTGGAATAAAGATCTCAGTAGGAAGGTATTAGAAATGAAGAGATCTAAATCTTAGAAGAGAGCCCGAACTGAAGAGATGAGCTCGAAAGTTCACATCCAAGATCAACCTATCCCAGAGGGGTAAATCCTTTCCATGGAGCCTCTCACCTGATCTGAAACTCCCCCCTAACCTTTGATCACTTCGGCTTTAGAGGGCAGATCCTTAGGGCAGGGCGCTTCATCTGGACGACATCCTTCACAAGCTGCTAGAATACTACTCCAATCATTGGAGAAGAATAAATCAGTGCGAGGTAATCTTGATTTGGCAAAAGCAATGAGCGCCACGATCTGTTTCCCTAAGGATCAGACTAGAATGGGACCTAAAAATATTGATGATCTTCTCAGCCTTTCAATGAGCTTAAGCTCGGAAGCAATGGCGACCCAGTACGCGGTCAGAGAGAAGGTTTATCTTATGAAGAGGGAGATGTTGAGGCTGTCTCAAGACATGGCATCAATGCAAAACCAACTCTTTGCTTTGAATGCTCGAGTCATCAAGCTGGAAGAATAAACGAAGTCTTACAAAGAAAAGGCAGCTCGGCTAGAAAAGGAGCTTGACGATGTCCAGCTTAAGTTCTCCAAAAAGATTCAAGCGAAGGATGAGGAGGCTCTAAGGAACGAAGCTGGGGCTTATGTGAAAGCTCATAGTGATCTCCTTGCCGAGCTTGTCAAAATTTATCCCGACGAGGACTTCGCCTGGCTCAAGGAACTTGCTCCGGGTGCTGAAGTTGAGAGTGAGGACAAACAAGAGAGAGAGGAGGGAGTAAATGTTGAAGATGTAACTGAAGAGCAGGCTAGGGAAGATCCTCCTGCCGAATTACTAGTTTTTTTTTAATTTCCTAGGATGAATTTTAAAGTTACTTTTTTATTTTTGATTATATCTTGGTAAGATCAAAAAATATTAAATTAAGTATGGATGAGTATTGAATCAACTCCCACTTGATCGGATAAGCTCGAACACGGAACTTAAGATCGGTTAAACAACTGTTTAAAGGGATCAGATAAATTAATCATGAGTGCGAGATCAGAAAGCCTTGTGACTGAGAACCGATTAAAACTTGGACGCATATATAAAAATGATTTGAGAACAGGTGTTAGTCTGAATTTGATGAGTTCGAGACCGCTTATTAAAGATAGGTTAAAACATTAACTTGGTTAAACACTTGAACAATTCGAGCGAGGTAACTGATCACAAAACATCTCAGAATTTGGAATCTTGAACGTGAGGAGATCAAAAAACAAAATACAAAATCAGATGGTTCGAAAATTAATGAAAGCGAGTCGGGGAGATCATAAAATACTTAGTTTGAGTGCACTTTAGTTTATCATTTATCTGGGAGGTTACTAGCTCAAAGAAAGTGACCTAGGGTCGGATAACTAGTTGAGATTGGTCAAATGCCTACTAGGGGGATCGACATAAATGTAATTATTCGAAATGATTTTGAAGATTGACCAAAATATGGTGTCTACAGCTGCTCCTCTTTACATGTTTTCTATTAAAGAGAATGAAATTCTCTTCCATAGGAATCATGTAAAGATTTTGATCCATATTTTGGGCGATTGGGATGCTGGAATTAGAAATAACCTGAATCTTGGATTCAGAGGTTGATAACGGAAATTAAAATGCTAAAAAATTAAAATCAACTGGGATATTGAATCCAGAGGTTGATGACAGGAAATTAAATGCTAAAAATTAAAATTAACTTGGATCTCGAATCCAGAGATTGATAACGAAAATTAAAATGCTGAAAATTAAAATCAACTTGGATCTTGAATCTAGAGGTCAGTGATGAAAATTAAAATACTGAAATTAAAATCAACTTGGATCTTGAATCCAGAGGTTAATGACAGGAAATTAAATACTAAAAATCAAAATCAACTTCGATCTTAGATCCAGAGGTTTATGGCAGGAAATTAAATGCTAAAAATTAAAATCAACTTGGATCTTGGATCCAGAGGTTGATGACAGGAAATTAAATACTGCAAATTAAAATCAACTTGGATCTTGAATCCAGAGGTTGATAACAAAAATTAAAATGTTGAAGATTAAAATCAACTTATATCTTGGATCGAGAGGTTGATGATAGGAAATTAAATGTTGAAAATTAAAATCAACTTGGATCTCGAATCTAAAGGTTGATAACGAAAATTAAAATGCAGAAAATTAAAATCAACTTGGATCTTAGATTCAGAGGTTGATGACAGGAAATTAAATGCTGCAAATTAAAATTAACTTGGATCTCGAATCCAGAGGTTGATAACGAAAATTAAAATGCTGAAAATTAAAATCAACTTGGATCTTGGATCCAGAGGTTGATGACAGGAAATTAAATGCTGCAAATTAAAATCAACTTGGATCTCGAATCCAGAGGTTGATAACGAAAATTAAAATGCTGAAAATTAAAATCAACTTGGATCTTGGATCCAGAGGTTGATGACAGGGAATTAAATGTTGCAAATTAAAATCAACTTGGATCTTGAATCCAGAGGTTGATAAAGAAAATTAAAATGCTGAAAATTAAAATTAATTTGAATCTTGATTCTAGAGGTTGATGCTGAAAATTAAAATACTAAAAATTAAAATCAACTTAGATCTTGGATCTAGAGGTTGATGACAGGAAATTAAATGCTGCAAATTAAAATCAACTTACATCTCTAATCTAGAGGTTGATAACAAAAATTAAAATGCTAAAAATTAAAATCAACTTGGATCTTGGATCCAGAGGTTGATAACAGGGAATTAAATGCTGCAAATTAAAAATCAACTTGAATCTCGAATCCAAAGGTTGATAACAAAAATTAAAATGTTGAAAGTTAAAATCAACATGGATCTTGAATCCAGAGGTTGATGATAAAAATTAAAATCAACTTGGATCTTAAATCCAGAGGTTGATGACAGGAAATTAAATGCTGAAAATTAAAATTAACTTGGATCTCCAATTCAGAGATTGATAATAGAAAATTAAATGCTGGAAATTAAAATCAACTTGGATCTTGAACCCAGAGGTTGATAACAAAAATTAAAATTCTGAAAATTAAAATCAACTTGGATCTTGGATCCAGAGGTTGATAACATAAATTAAAATGCTGAAAATTAAAATCAACTTGGATCTTAAATCCAGAGGTTGTTAACAGAAATTAAAATCAACTTGAATTACTAACTGGTTGTTATATACCTTTTCAATGCTCAAACTACAAAGCCAATCAGATGCAAGGTGTTCACACCATCAAAGTTTACTTAACAAGGCCTCTAACAAAAGTAGTTGAAACAAATTCAAGACTTGGCACGTCAACTGCTCTGCTGTTATTATTCTGAAGGCTTGAATGATTTCTTGCAAGTGTCCCTTCATCTTTTTTTTTTTTTTAGGGCGCCCTTTTGGGTTTTCACCTCTCACTCATTTTGCAGAAGCGCCCTTATGGGTTTTCGCCTTCCTTCTAACATTTTGCTAGGAGCGCCCTTTTTGGGTTTTCACTCCTGCATTTTTCTTTGTTTTTTTTTTTTATGCTCCGATCCTTAAATATAGGTGCACCAATCGCCTATCAATTGTTTACCTCCTACAAATCTCAAAGCAAAGTATATGAAGTTACCTATGTTTAATCCTTATCTTATAATGAAGCTTTAACAAATTAATAGCGCAAAAACCAAGGTAGATGAACTAAGAACGAATTTATTCATGAAATAAGGAGATAATTATATTATGGTTTAAGAATCAAAAGAATAAAGGTACAATTTTGAAGAAAGGGTACAAGGGCAGATCTCACGAATTCCTTTTAGTTAACTTCTGAAGTACCCCAACCGCTATCGTTTGAAGTAACCCTCCAATGAGCATTTGTGCTGTGTAATTTATTGCCTCTTGATCCTAAATCCCCTTATTTCCCTGCTGCCTCTAACTAGGAGTGCCCTTTTCGGGTTTTCACCCCTAGATTTTTTTATTTTTTTTAGGGTTCTTTTTTCCAGGGTGCCCTTCCGGGTTTTCAACCTTCTCTCATTTTGCAAAAAGCGCCCTTGTGGGTTTTCGCCTTCTTTCTCTCATTTTGCTATGAGCGCTCTTTCGGGTTTTCACTCCTACTCTTTTTTTTTTTTATGCATAATATCTTCTTACAGCATCTGTGTTTACTGGCCTCGGCAATTCTCCCCCATCCATGTGAGTCAAGACTAATGCATCACCAGAAAATGCCTTTTTAACCACATCAGGTCCTTCACAAGTTGGTGACCATTTGCCCCGGGAATCGCTTTGATTTGGGAGAATTTTCTTTAGAACTAGATCTCCTGGTTGGAATTCGTGCAAGTGTACATTCTTATCAAATGCTCTAGCCATTCTTTATTGATACAACTGCCCGTGGCATTCTGCTGTGAGTCTTTTTTCATCGATCAAATTCAACTGATCTATCTTAGATTGAAACCATCTATCTCGTCTATCCCTGCTTCTTTTAGAATTCTCAAAGAGGGAATCTCCACCTCTATGGGCAAAATAGCTTCCATTTCGCAGACTAACAAATATGGGTTTGCCCCAGTGGAAGTTCTTACAGTAGTTCGTTAGGCATGAAGGGCAAATGGGAGCATATCATGCCAATCCCTATAAGTGATGGTCATCTTTTCAATTATGCATTTGAGATTCTTGTTGGCAGCTTCCACAGCTCCATTCATTTGGGGTCGATAGGGTGACGAGTTTAGATGGCATATCTTATATTGATCTCACAACTTTTGAACATTTGGGCCATTCAAATTCTTAGCATTATTAGTGACGATCTCATTGGGAAGGCCATACCTGCAGATGATGTTATTTCTGAGAAACTTCAGAAAGGTATTTTGAGTAATATGGGTGTATGAAGTGGCTTCGACCCATTTGGTAAAGTAATCAATGGCCATCAAAATGAACTTGTGTCCATTGGATGCCTTTGGATTAATTGGACCAGTTACATCGATGCCCCACATCACAAAAGGCCATGGTGCGACGAGATTATAGAGTTGATGAGGTGGGACATTTAACCGATCAAAGTAGATTTGGCATTTATGGCATTTTCGAAAATACTCAATGCAGTCCTTTTCCAAAGTGGTCCAAAAGTGACCCCGCCTTAAAATTTGCTTGGCCATCATTTATCCATTACTATGAGTAGCACAGTTCCCCTCATGAGTTTCGAAAAGAATTCTCTTTGCTTCTTTTGCATCAATACACCTCAATAATTCACCATTGGAACTCCTCTTGTATAGGATTTTGCCACTGGGGAAGTATCCTAGTGCTAGCCTCTTGATCATTCTTCTTTCATTTCTACTTGCCCTGAGAGGGTATTCTCTAGTTTTGATGTAGACCTGGATGTCATGATACCAAGGTTTGCCATCTGTCTCCTTTTCAATCATAAAGTAGTATACCGATTCACTCTGTGCTTTAATTCTTAATAATTGCATTACCTGTCCTTCCTCCATTTAAGTCATCACAGCTAGAGTAGCTAAGGCAATGGCGAATTGGTTCTTGTCACGGTTCAAGTGAATGAAGGAAATTTCTTCAAACTCCTTGATTAGCTCGAGGAGATATTTCTGGTATGGGATCAGTTTTGGATCATTAGTTTGCCATTCCCCTTTGACTTGATAAATGATTAGAGCTAAATCCCCATACACCTCTAATTTCCTTACCTTCATTTCGATGGTAGCTTGTAAACCACTCGTGCAGGCTTTATATTCTGCCATGTTATTGGTATAGTCAAATCTTAGCTTGACAGCTATCGGGAAATGCTTCCCATCTGGGGAAACCAGTACCGCCCCAATCCCATTACCGGATAAATTGAGTGCTCCATCGAAATACATTTCCCATAAATCATCTAATTCCTTATCATCACTACTTACTGCATTAACATGCTTGTCCGAGAATTCAAAATCCAGGGCTTCCTAATCATCGATTGGGTTTTCTGCCAGGAGATCAGCAATCACACTCCCTTTTACTGCCTTTCTTGTCATATAGACAATGTCGTATTGAGAAAGTATGACCTGCCATTTTGCTATAATTCCAGGTATGAACAGGCTTTCAAATACATACTTGATTGGATCCATTCTAAAGATGAGCCACATTTTATGATTCAACATATAGTGTTTGAGTCGATTTGCTATCTATGCCAATGCACAACAGGTTTTTTCCAGGAATGAGTACCTCAGCTCGCATTCGTTGAATTTCTTACTTAAATAGTAAATGGCTCTTTCCTTTCTCCTAGTATCATCGTGTTGCCCCAGAACACAACCCATTGAGCTTTGCTGAATAGCCATACATAGAATTAACGACCTGCCCGCTAATAGAGGAACCAATACGGGTGGATTTGACAAGTACTGCTTAATCCTTTTGAAGGCTTTTTGACAAGCTTCATCCCACTTCATGGTATTGTTCTTCCTAAGCAATTTAAAAATGGGTTTAGCCTTGGCAGTGAGATTGGAGATGAATCTCGAAATATAGTTCAATTTTCTCAGGAAACTTCACACATCTCTTTCTATCTTTGGGGACGGCATTTCTTGAATGGCTCGAATCTTGTCTAGATCTACTTCTTTTCCTTTCTCACTGACTACAAACCCCAGCCGCTTTCCAGATCTTGCCCCAAACACACATTTTGCCAAGTTCAATTTCAATTGATACTTTCTGAGCCTTTTGAATACCTTTCTTAGTATCTGCACATGGCTTTCAGTCCCTCTAGATTTAATGATCATGTCATCCACATATACTTCCACTTCTTTGTGCATCATATCGTGGAATAATGTGACCATAGAGCGTTGATAGGTAGCTCCTACATTCTTTAATCCGAAAGGCATCACTCAGTAGCAAAATACTCCCCACTGGGTGATAAAGGCAATCTTTTCTTTATCATCTTTATCCATTAAAATTTGGTTTTACCCGGAGGCCCCGTCAATACATAAACATCTCCCCAATCCTGTTGCATTATCCACTAACACATTTATATGTGGGAGAGGAAAATCATCTTTCAAACTTTCCTTGTTAAGGTCCCTGTAGGCAATGCATACTCTTACTCTTCCATCCTTTTTCATCACAGAGACGACATTAGCTACCCACTCAGGGTATTTTACTACTTCCAGGAATTCAGCATCATACTGCTTTTTAACTTCATCCCTAACCTTGAGCAGTGTATTAGGGTTCATTCTCTTCCATTTTTGTTTAACTGGGATTGTCCCTGGAATTAAGGAGATTTTATGTTTCACTATTTGGGGATCCAATCCCGGCATATCATTATAACCCCATGAGAATACGTCAATGAACTCCTTGAGCAGTTGGATCATGGCTCCTAATTCTTCATTATTCATAATCTTGAGCTCCTTTTTATTTTCTTCCGTCCCCAAGTTTAATGTGTTCATTTCATCTCCACAAGGTACCAGAGTGGGCTCATTTACTTCTGTTTGTTCTTTCACAAACTCTTCTTTGGAATCACTTGTGCCGATAGCAATTGTGGGACTTTCGAGGTTAACATAGGGAATTTCAAAGTCAATTGAATTATTATGTCTAGATTGATCAATGGTCCTGAAGAAAATGAAAGCGAAGCATATTAAAGAATGGATTTTAACAACGAACTTTTAGAAGGGAAATATTAGACACAGAATTTTGAAAAATGCGCTATTAATTCATTAATGTCTTATCATAAGAAAAGGTCCATTTACAGGATCACACTTGTTACCATGGACGGGGTAATCAAGTGTTGGGAACAAAATATACTTTACTCAAAATAAAGCATAGGGACATCCTCAGCCTCCCAATTATCAAGTTCTCATTCTTTGGCAATTAGTGAAATTAGCATCTCGGACATGGTTGTAGGTTATAGAACATTGATGGATAGCTCTGGGGGAGATTCTTCATCTTCTTATAGATTTTCAATGATAGGTCTGATGAAAACATCTGCAATCTTCGAGATGCTTTTCATCTTCTCGAGTGGTTTGTCAAATCTCTGATCCCTAAGCTTGTTTCTCATCCAGAACCTACCATCAGTCAGAGCGTCCTCCTCATATCCTAAGCCAGAACGACCATTTCTCTGAATAGCTTATACAAGTTTGACAATCCCTTGCAATGTGGTGCCTAATCCCTTGTCTTTTTTATAGCCATTTCTCATCATCACCTTTGGGACCATAGCTGCAGCTCCCCCATCACTCATGGCGATTCCTTGCAATTCCAATGCTTGGAAAGAACTTTCCAAGGATCTTTCAGTTGTCTCTACATAAGGAACTGATTGGGGCTTGGTAACTAGTATAGCTTCCTCTCCTCTCACTGTAATGATTTTGCCATCCATAACGTACTTGATCCTCTGGTGCAAAGTTGAGGGCACTGCGTTTGCTAAATGAATCTAGGGACTTCCTAACAACATGGTATAGGCTAGCTCTATATCCATCACCTAAAATGTGACATTGAAAGTACATGCCCCAATCTGAAGCGGCAAATCAATGTCTCCCAGTACTTTTCTCTTTGTACCGTCAAAGGCTTTCACTATCATGGTACTTTGGTGCACGCCAGATGCATCGATGGGCAGTCTTGCCAAGGTTACATTAGGCAAAATGTTGAGTGCTGAGCCATTGTCAATTAAGACTCTAGCAACCATACATCCTTCACACTTAACTGTCACATGAAGAGCTTTGGTGTGCTTCAAGCCTGCGGTGTCTATTTCATCTTCTGAGAAAGTGATGAAATTGGATACCCTGATTTGTCCAACTATCTTCTCAAATTGTCCGGGTGTAATATCAGGATTTACGAAGGTCTAATTTAGGACCCTTTGTAAGGCATGGCAATGCATCTCAGAACTCAATATCAGTGACAGCAAGGAGATTCTAGTAGGCGTTTTCCTTAACTATTCAATTACATTGTGTTCGCTCTGCTTCATTATTTTTAACAACAATTCATCCTTTTCTTTCGTCTCACTGGATTGTCCTTTCTCAACTTCTGTAGCTCCTCTTTCTACATTCTTTTGTAATTCTCCCATCTTTACTTTCCCTTTATCTTTCTTCTCCATTTCACCAGTGCCATAACACCTACCACTTCTAGTGATAAATTCTATTCCTTACTCGGGGAGGGGTGAGTCCTATGTTGGAACTGGTTTTGGTGTTAATTGGGGAGAAGTATCATTAGAGGAGCTAGAGGGTCCCATATAGGTCATTTTAAAGTGAGTATGAGGGATGAAGCATGATTTGGGGGTTGTGATAGGTTGTGTATAGGTATGGTTGAGAGTTGAGATAGAAGTGGCATCGGATGTGTTTTATGTAAAAACTTAGGAAGTTATAATTCCAAGGAATGGCATGAGTATTAGTGACTGGGAGCTGTGGTGGAGCGCGTATGACTATTCTTGGCGGTACTGATGGTGTTGTCATGGTAGGCACAGAAAAAACCATCTTTGGAGTAGATCTTGAGATGTCTTCACCATATCTGACAGTGTTTACTTCCTTTTCTTCTTTAGACTTCAATTGACACCTCAAGATTCTAAGCGATAACATTCTCAGAATTTCCTCCTTGAATTCATCGCAGTTCTACAGCTTATTATTAGCTACTCCATTATGATAGGGACATCCTAGGCCTGGCCGATCATTTTCAGAGTCGAATCCTTGTGGGTGCATGTACCCTTCCTGTACTACCATTGTGAGAATTTCACCAAAGTATGGGATCTACTGATTTACTTCCATAATCAAATTCTCATCTAGGGACTCTGCCATATTCACACCGTTCCCTTTTCCTGTATCATGATGGGGTAATGGGTTTGAAGTGACATTAGGAGCAGAGCCATTCCCTTCAATCTTCAACCACCCATTCCAAATCAGGGATTGTACCCTTCTTCAAAGTGCTCCACAGTTATCTATTGAATGTCCCACAGCCTTGCCATGATATTCACATCTGGCACTGGCATCATACCACCTAGGATATGGCAGTTGAATGGGGTCTGGTGGGATGGACACTATCTGATTGATACCCAATAAGTAATGGTAGATTTTACTGAGTGGGAGAGGTGATGGTAGGTCAGGATTCCATGATGGTCTTGGACCGAGTTGAGGAGCAAGTGGTTTAAATGGAGCAAGTTGGTCAAGTGGTCTACGATTATAGGCAGCTTAGGGAGGATGTTGTGGACAAGGATAATTTGGGAATAGAGGAGGAACATTTGCTACTATTGGGCTTTAGACCGGAGGGTATGGGCAAAAATTGTTTTGTGATGGTGAGTGAGTCTACTTAGAAATGGAGTGCACATCCCCATCCTTCATTTTCCCAAAATTAATAGTCTTTTTCGTAGAACTTTCCCTTGCTACTTCCTGTAACCTCCCCAACCTGAGATTTTTTTTAATCCTTTCCCCCGTCTAGATGATATCAGAGAAGCTATTGGAAGTGTTCCCAATCATCAGGTTAAAATACGGGGCATTCAATGTTTCAATAAACAAATAGCATAGTTCCCCATCTATTACCGGAGGGTCAACCTCAGTCGCCTTTTCTCTCCATCTCTATGCATGTTCTTTGAAACTTTCCCCTTCTTTCTGTACAAGGTTTTGGAGATCCCTCCATGTAAGGGCAACATCACAGTAAATTTATACTACTTAAGAAAAGCATCTACCAAATCTTTCCTAGAGCATAGTTTACTCCTATCTAGCTGTATGCACCAGCGTAATGCTGCTCCTGAAAGGCTTTTGTGGAAGAAATGCGCTACGAGCCTATCATTTTCTGTAAGGGCTGACATCTTAGCTATATAAGTAGCCAGGTGAATGCGGGGATCTGAATTGTCGCTGTACTTGTCAAATTCTGAGACCTTGAATTTTGGTGGTACCACCACATCTGGCACCAATCTCAGTGAAGACACATCTACTGAGCCGTACATATTTAGTCCCTCGATGGCTCTCAGTCGTTCTTCCAGTGCAGACAATTTCTCATTCTCTTTCTCTCTACTTTCTCCCCCTGCTACATATGCTATTCCTCCATTTGGGAGATTAACTATAGGGTATATTAAAGGGACTGGTGCTGTTGGATGAAACTCTGTATTTGGGATAGTCTGATGGTAAGAGACAGGTGGCTCGTTGACTGGAAAAGTTGAATTGAAGGTGATTGTTGCATCTGGGATAGGAGGTTGGAAGGTGAAGGATGTTGAGCTTGATCATGAAGCCTTTGGGCATGAGAGTCAGTTATCATTATAGGTGGGGTGACAACTGGTAGAATTGGTTCTTATGAGGGTCTGGTGGCTTCTTTATTTTGGAACATTTCTCTCATCATTTTTATCAGTTTGAAACTTGTTCCTTTAATTCTGAGACCTGCCCTTGCAAGTTCTATACTTGTTCTTGCTCTTCAATTATCTTCTTTATTCAAGATCTTGTTAAGTAAACTCTTCTTGGTGCAACTACTTGCTCAATCAGATTTACTTTGTTGGGAGCAATATTGGTTTCCTATGGAGAGATGTTTTATTAGTTTTATAATTTTATCATAACTAAAGTTCTAACTGGTTAAAGGATACGGTGGCAAACAATTGCCAAAAAGGTGTCTGTTGAGGGTAAATTACGTTGGCTTTATCATGGCATCATTCGATAGTCCAACCGTGAATGATGGGATCGCATGCGTGTCTATGATACTTGTTAATATGACGCAGTCGCCTTTTCGCATAACTCTAATGAGGATAAATCCCACGAGAGTTATACTATTCATTCGTAATTTCTGGAAACACTCAACATGGTTCAACTAGTCCATTAATCATTTGTTTTGTGAATATACATAGTACTTTACTACTGCCTAGGCTTAGGAAGACTCTTTAAAATATAATGACATTTTTTAGAGATATTTATAGAGTCTTTCTTCTTGTTTTGCAGGATTGAATGTCTTCAAAGCATATTCAGATTTTGGCAATAATTCTTGTTTTCCTTGTGCTATCATCCTTTCTAACTAGTTAACACTTTCCCGCAGCTCTTGATGGAGGGTTGTTTGTTTCTCCTTCTCTTTCCTTTCCTTGGTGCATTCCATCAAAATGTTGCTGATCATTTGTGCCTGCTCCTTTAGTTCAAGCTTATTCCTTTTGTTTCTTGCTTATATTCTGCCACTAATATTTCATGACATTCTAGCTCTTCTCGCAGCTTATCGCCTTGTACCCCTGCCTATTTTATTGTGCTTTGGAGTAAAGTTTTTTCTCTTTCCCAATGGGCCTTTTATCCTTTGTATTCTGCCTTTACTGTAGTCATTCCTTCTCTGAGCCTTTTTACTTCTTTTTTTAAGATTTGTTGCTGACCTTCTAACTGTTTTATATGTTCCTTTAGTTGCTGATTTTTGAATACTGAACCCTGGGGAGGAATAGCTGACTTGGCACTGACTTCTTCTATACAGACTTTTTTATGAGAAATATTGTCTTCTGGCTCTATTAATTTGGAGACTTGATACCCCCTTGTCCCTCCTATTTCTCCATGCGGGATATTCCTCTATCATTCTCGGCCCTTTAGGTGATCTTTCCATCAAGACTATCTTTTCCTAGGATTTGTGGAGGACTTTCAGTTCACTCTCTTTATCGGGTTCGTAATAAAAGTGAGCTTGACGAAATCCTTCGGTATTGGGGATAAACTGAGTTGAACCAAATTATCGCATCACCATAGCTGGGAGATAGCTTGTGCATCCGGTTAGCCCTATAAAGGGTACGAAATGATAATCCCCTGTACTGAATAAGATGGATTGGCCAGTAGTCCACAATTTCCTCCAGCAATAGTTGAGGCTATTAAAGCTTAGAATCTGCTCTTGCCATTGTTGCTCATTTTTCACGCTCATTGCTAACTTCGCATTTTCTCCACGATTGGCTGATATGAATACCAAGTTAATCCCTTAGTCTCAAGCGGGCAGATGTGACTCACGGTCCAAAGATACAATAACTGAAGGTAGCACTTGATGATCCCTTTACCCTGTTAACGGTAATATGCCAATGTCAGAAAGGTTTCAGCAAGAATGGCAAGTATTGGGTTGATATTTTGCTTTTTTACTACCCAAAACATCTCCACCACACTCTGGGTTACAACTCCTAGTGGTCCAGGGAATAAGATTAGTCCATAAATACCCAGAGTTATTGCTGACAAGGCCCTTTCCCATTTTTCCTGCCGAATATATTGATCAAGGAGCTTCTTAATGTACATCCAAGGCCATCCATGTGAATTTCCCTTAATAGTCTCTTTTACTTTCACTTCTTCTACTAAAACTCCTATTATATGCGTGACCATTTCCATGTTTGCCAGTGATCAAGATGAAAGATAAATGTGATTCTGGGCCGCATAAGGAATTTCCAACAACGCTTGATATTCCTCAACTGTTGGTGACGTGTCAATGACATTAAAAGAGAAAACTCTAGAACTGGGGTTCCAAGTAGATAATAGGGCCTTTAAGGCTGGGGTTTGTACTTTAACTTGCATCAAGGTGGCGATTTTCCCATACTTTTCTTCGAACTTTACTCAGACATTGTTGGGTAGTATTTTCCAACTGTTCAGCATATTGTCACAGCTAACCATTCTGACTTCAATTTTGCTAGGATTGAATGGAGGCAGTGGGCAGACTTCTGCTTCCACTTTATCAGTCTGTGAAGATTTTGAGCCATGGATTAATCTGGACCATTGTTGAGCATTCTATTCCTGTTTTGAAATCTCTTCGGCTGACTGACTCGAAGATGCCATTTTAAAGTTTTCCTCACCCTCTAACAAACACTCGACACCTGGCAGAAAACAAATTAGAAAAATAGATGCATAATTCAAGTAATTTTGAATTATATTGCTAGGATGATAACATCTATACACCGATCAAAGTAGGAAGGCGTTTAGATTATCCTGATAGTATAATTTGAAATTACCTTCATATTATGTAAGGAAAACAAAAAGAGTAAGGTAAGAGTAATTATGTCCCTTTTGCCTTAGAATGAGGGAAACCTTAACATCGGGCGAGTGCTATCCAATAGGATGGTTCTAGCTCAAAGGGTAGCTTACTATGGTTTTCAACTAATGTGATAGTTTAGCTTGAGTTCTAACCTTCTAATAGTTTCAAAGATCCAGGAAGTCCATGAAGAAATAGCATAGAAATTAAGTTCTTAGGTCAATTGTATAAGATTAGAGAGATTATGCCATTTAAGACTTAAAATCAATTTTATTTTTAGATTCATGTGTTTATAAAGTGTTTTTACATCATTCCTATGGTTTTTGAATGGCCAAAATAATTTTTACAACTTTTTTCCAAAACCTCAAATTTTCAAAATTCGAGTCAGACAATAACTAAATTAGTTAACTAGTTCTGTTGACTAAATTTTCTATCTTACAAAACCATTTAAACTATGAAAACTTTAGTTAATTATTTTTATATTTTGAGCTGACACAACTCTTCTGTACGACTTTCAATGAACTAATGGCTAGTTTTTTAAAATTTAAAAAGTTGTCAGATACACTATCTGGCAGAATTTTTTTGCCATTAAAAACACCTATAAAAGGCCTCATTACTATAATTTTACCTAATGAAAGTGCTTGTATTCATTAAAAATTTATTGTGTTAATTTTAGAAAGCTTTCACTCAATATTCTTGAGCTTAAGTAGCAAATCTTCTCTTTCAATCTTTTAGCATTTATTTCTGTATTTGAGAGTTGTTAAGAGTGATTTCATCTATACCAAAACCTATTTAAGGTTGTGTAAGTGTGAGGGCATACTTGTGAAAGGTTTTCAAGCACATAATGAAGCTTGTGTGTCATTTGTGAAAAGCATAGACATTGTAAAGGTTTCAAGCACCTAGGAAGCTTGTTAAGATTGTAAAGGCTTTAAATTTTGCCTAAATAGTATAATGACTCTCATAATGGGACTTTGGGAGAAGTGGATGTAGGCCAAAAAAGCTGAACTACTATAAATATTGTGTTTGATAATCTTCTTTCCTTAACTCTTTAAATCCCAACACTTTATTATTTTGTTATATCTTGAATGTGTTGAGAATTTGTTTTATTTAGTTAATATTGAGCTTAAACAATTAGACCTGCATATTTTGAACTATATGTGAAAAGAAATACTTGATATTAAGTTGTTTTCTTGTGATTGAGTTGCTGTTTTGTGCATTACTTGTTTAGTCACTTAGATTACACTTTAAAAATAGAGTTATACACACTTAAAAGTGCATAGCCACAATTTTTTACTAAGTCTTTTGCATGGATAGAAAAATTATCTAAAGTGTCCAATTCATCCCCTTCTTGGTCACTTTCCTTAGGACAACAGCTTGGTCTAGTGTCTAGAGGATACACACACACATATATATATTAAATTCAAAATATAAATAATTATATTTTATATAACTTAATTATATAACGATTTATACTTTCTTTTTAAATAAAAGTTATATTAATATATTATTTTATGAAATAATTATAAAAAAATTAATATATTTACATCATTAGAAATGCATACTAATGTAAAGATTATTGGATAGAAAAAAACTAAATGCTTTTGCTAATTGGCAGTTATATCTAAAAGTTATAATTTTGGACCATTTGTTCCAACTTTTAAGAATGAAAATAATTAAGTCAAAACCTCAAAATCAACTTGGGGAATTTTGACTTTTGTCCACCTAAAGCAGTGGTTGATAACAAAAAGAAGCCAAAAAATAATTAATAGTCAATGCATTTATTGTGGTTAAGAAAATTAATCCTAAAACTGATTGCTCGTAATCTTAAAGGTTGGAATAATGTGATCCAAAATTTTAATTTTGAATATAATTTCCAATAAGCGAAAACATTTGACTTTTTCTATCCAGTTAACCTTAACATAAATGAACTCATAGATGAGCTAGCTCACAAGCATACTTACGAGCCCATTTAATGAATTAGCTTGCAAACTTATCAAATGAGCCTATTCATAAGCTTACAAACAAGCTAGCCCGCAAGTCTGTTCATGGGCAAGCTCATGAGCCCATTCACAAGCCAACTTGCAAGCTTGTTCATGAGCCAGTCACATGCTTGTTCACGAGTCAATTTGCGAGCTTGCGAACAAGCTAATTCGAGTGCCTTAATAAGCTAAATACTGGCAAGTTAGAGCTCTTCTCATTTAGAATGAGGTAAATTAAACCGAACTTTTGTCGAATCAAACCTTGAGTAACTCGATTCATTTATAGCCCTATATAACATAAACCACTTATTTGAAAACATAAATTTAACATGTGAATTTCTCTCACCTAAATTAGGAGACAAATTATGGCCATAAAAGTGATGCATCTCAACAAAATTATGACTTTAAAATTAAGTGATGAGAGTATAAGCCGAGGAATTTCACCTAGATTCATCAAGACGAGTATAGTAAAATTAAAATAAAAATAAAGTATACTTAAATACACGGCTAAATTGCGATGAATTAGGAGACCATTAATCTAATAGCAGAAATCCAAGAAATTGACAACATGAAAGTGATTATGAAATGTTAAACTTTCCAAGACCCAAATCCTCCCTGAAGAGTTTCCAACGGACATTAGCTAATGCTAGTTTCTCTTTAGCTCCAACCCAATCGACAATCGCCTGCTTCATTTCACTCTCCAGATTTCGCCATTCTTCTAAATCTTTTGTAGTTTCATCATTGGTTTTCCCCAAGTCAGCTAAAACATGCTTCTTATTAGCTTGAATGGCTTCTGCATCATGAAATAAATGTGAAAAAAAATAATAATAATTATAATATCACACAATCAATAGTCTTAAGCAAAAAAAAAAAAATGTAATAATCTAATAAAATTTAAATTATGAAAAAGAAAACCTATATAAATAATCCAAATAATTCTAATCATCAAATTGTTTATGAAGCAATTAGATAAACCTCCTCCTCTTACCTGTTTGTTGCATTATTCCTTTTTGTTTATGGAATTCCTTTGCTTTCTGCGTCATGAAATAAATGTGAAAAAAAATTATAATATCACACAATCGATAGTCTTAAGAAAACGAAAAATTGTAATAATCTAATCAATAGTCTTTCTTTTTGTTTCTTTCGGTTCTATGTCTTTGCCTAAGTTCACGGACAAAATCATGAAATTATTTGCAGAATTCATTTCTAAATGAATTCTATAATAAAATTCACTTGCAAATGAAATGAATTCCATAATGGAAATTGAACCATGCAAGGCCTGTCTCAAATTGATCAAATACAACTCAAATTGAAAATCAAGAAATAATTATTAAACCTATAAAATCAACAGAGCATTGGTGGAGGAAAAGCCAACAAACCCATTGATTAAAACAGCATCAAATATCACACTAACATGAAAATCTATTAGCATGCACTTGATTAACCTAAGGAATGTCATGTCGCCATCGATGAGGGAAAAAAAGAAAGATAAAAGAAGCCTGAGTTATGTAGAGTTATATACCTTAGAAACTAATAGAGAAAACGAGGAACCAAAGGGGTTTCGCACCCTGCGCAAACGGAGCGTGGACTGAAGGCGGAGGCAAACAGTTCGCTTCTAGTGGTGGTAGAGTGGCGTCGACAGGAAATAAGAAGAAGAAATGAAGCGACAAGTGAGAAGCAAAAGCTGTGGAATGGAAGGAAGTTTTAAAGACTTTCCCAACCCTGAATATCCCATCCCAAGGGCAGTGTTTTATAACAATTCACTTTGGTTCGGTTCATTAAAAAATTGAACCGAGTTAAATACATTGAAGTTTTAAAATTTTAAGTCAAACCGAATTTCTATTAAAAACCTAATCAAATTTTCTAATCAAGTTAATTAGATCGATTTTCTTAATTTGAACATTAATCCTGTGGATGATTTTGATCCATGCCATCAAGTTATTAAGCATTTGATTTAGTAACGAGCTTAAAAGTATTATTTGAATATATATATATATATATATATATAGAAAAATGAATTAGGGAAAATTATATTAATGAAAATCGAAAATGAAAGTTAAATAATAAAAGTGAAGAAAATAAGAGAAATAATAGAAAAAAATGAGAAGAAAAGTAAGAAAATGATGAGAGAATTAGAAAAAAAAAAAAGGAAGAAAATGAAAGAAAAGGGAATAAATTAATGGTAGAAAATGAAAGAAAGAGAAAGAAAAGGGAAGAAAATTAAGAAAAATAATTAGAGATTTGGGGAAAAAATGAAAGAAGATGTAGGAAAATTAGAGATTTTGAAAGAAAATGAAGTAAAAAGGACAGAAATTAACGATAGAAATCAAAGAAAATGAAAGAAAAGGAAAAAAAAAATTAATGATAAAAAATGAAAGAAGAAGGAAGCAATGGAAAAAAAATAAAAAATGAAAAGAAGAAGGAAGGAATGGAAAAAAAGGAAGAAAAATAATTAAAAAATGAAAGAAAATGAGGAAAAAAATTACAGAATTAGAAAGAACAAAAAAGAAAGATTGGAATGAAAGAGAAAAAAAAAAGTGTGAATGAATGGTGTGAATAAGGAAAACGTGGTGTTTGAATATATAAATGTGCGAATTAGCAACCGATTTGTTATAAATTTAAACATTAAAATTTAATTTTCCCTAAAGGAATCCATTACTAAGTATAATTATGTATACTTTTTTTTTTCCTTGTAAAATTACCAACGGATTAGCAACGAATTTTAGAATACATTGCTAATTTTTTATGTAGGTTTTTTTATGGTTATAAAAGTATCCATGGATTTTACAATCCGTAGCTAATTTGACAAAATAATTTTATGATTAGTGTCGTAAGGGTTTTGCGGTCGCCAGACGATCCTCACCGAAGCGAAAAAAGTAAGGAGTTGCCACTTTAATTTTAAAGAAAATTAAAGAAAACCTTTTGTTAAATTTATGAAAACAACTTCTAAAACAGAGATCCTAGGTTCGGGGTCCGTGTACGGGCAGGGAAGGTGTTTGGCACCCACCTTGTCCTGCAACGAAGGCAACCAGATTTAACGATGTACTCTTTATAATTTAAAATTAATAATTTTGGGGTTAGAATCATGATGTTAGTCCCTGTCATTGATAAAAAAGGACATTCAATATTTTACTATTTTGAGTTACCCTAAGAAAATGAGTTAGTGGGATGACCCCGAAGTGAATTGATATCGTGTTTATTTTATTTGTTATGTATTTGTTAAGTTTCTCCCTCCTCAAATTAGGACTCTAATTCCAAAGAGATGTTATTTAGTCCCTAAATATTCAGAACGAGTGAGGAGGACTCTCAGCTTACCCATTATGTACCTTATCATTGGCATTAAAATAATCGATGGTGTAGTGTGTGTGATGGGTGTATAAGAACTGATATGAGTATAGATCTTCATCCCTCTTAATTAGGACTCTAATTTAAAAGGGATGCATTAATTAAAACCTAGAGAGTTCCCTTCCTTAATAAGGACTCTCAGTTAATGGAGGGAGATCTCATGCAATAATTATCCATAAAATCTCTACTTATATTATTTCTTATTAATTTTTTTTTAATGTTCTATTTAACTAAGCAGAACTGAAGGGAGGGTTCCCTTTTAATAATATAAGTATGAGGAACTCAAGAAGGACTCTCCACTGAGGCTTAATATAAGATTCGGGGTTCTTGGAGGGGCTTTCCTACGAATCATTTATTAAAACATGTAAAAATTTACTGGGGCTGATGAGGAAAGGACTCTCTCCCGATCTCCCCAATTTCATACAAAATGATTTTATTAAAATTCTAGATTATGAGGTTTAAGGAAATGACTCTTCCGATCCCTCTAATTTGACATCAAAGAAAATTTTTAAAAGCACAGGAAACTTCAGGAAAGAACTTTCTTCTGATCTCCCCCATGTAAACACTTTGCAAAATATAAAACAATAGGAATTGCAGGAAAGGACTCTCTTCTGATTCCTTGATTTGACATCGAACACTTTGTAAAATATAAAACTACAGGGGTTTCAGGAAAGGACTCTCTCTTGATCTCCCAATTTTGAAAAGTGGATTTAAAAGTCGTGAATGTTGATCCGAACTCTTCGTCGATCTTCCACTTAATTCCTCGATCTCTTTGCTATCCAAACTCCTTTATTTCTACCCCTATAGTTTATTGTCCAAACTTTTCTATTTCGGGTTTCATGTCTTATGATCCAGGTTTGTCTTGATTGTCCGATCTTATAGCTTATCATCCGACCTTGCCTCGATTTTTGATCTCATAATATACTTGTCCGGGCTAATCTCAGTTTCTGACCTCACAACTCATCTGAACCTTTTACATCGATCTGGAATACATGTATTTTCCTAATTACTTTCCTTATTTATTCAGATCAGAAATTTCCAAGTCGTCACTTTTATCCGTGTTCCTTACGGTATTTACGGAGTGTTAGTGACCCGAACTTTCACTCTCATATGAAATAAAAAAAAAATTGAAAGTAATGATAACTATAAGACTTGCGAATGATAGGAGGCCAAAGATAATATTTATGACACAAGTCAAACTTGATACGACCCTATTCTGAAAACATAGTGTGACAAGGCACCTTAAAAATACTTATGTCATGAACACAAACTAGCGATATTTAGAGAGTGACAAGTTAAACGCTTACCTGTAGAGAGCTGAAACAATGGATGAATCAATACCGATGCTCTGCGAACTCTGGAGCTGCTAAAGCTGAGATGATGGAGTGACTTTGAGCTATCGAAGGAGATGACAATGAGGTTTTAATGACGAAGTGTGATTGGACTTTCAAGATGGTGCACGATTGCTAAGGGTATGGATTGCAAGACCTGTAGCTTTAGTGACAAGATCCTTTAGAAAACTTGTTTCTAAAGTCTCTAGGAATTTCAAGAGCTTCAAAATCAAGGGCAATAAAACTATATCGAAATTCAGAGGTTTCCTGACGATAATCGCTATCCCCCCTCTACAGTATTGCATACAGGTATTTATAGGGAATGGGTACTTAAAATAGAGGGTCAGGATTCTAGCAGGAACAGATGGAGGGCTTGGATTTAAAAGGACGTGATCCGATGTCTTAGAATTAAAGAGAATCAAGATTAAGGGTTGAGATTTGGTTTAGAATCTCTGTCCTTTCATTCTTTAATCCAACGATCAGGGGTCTTGCCTTACAAAATAGATCCAAGCACTGGGAACAAAAAGTGTCGAATCTGTTATTTACTTTTGATCTGAGGGCCTCAAATCTATCCTTACAATTTTGATCAACGGTGTAAGTTTAGATGTACTGGGCTGCTTTAATCGTTTGAAATCCGACAGCGAAGAGTGCATCCTTACAAGTGAAATGGGTGGTGAGGGCTAAATCGTACTCAAAATGCTTTAACTGACTCGGATATGATAGTAGGGGAATTATTTTTATGAATTAAGGGTTATAATTAAAAGTGATTCAACTCCTCGAGCCCTCCAATCTCTATAAGTCATTCCTCGGTCTACCTGACCTCTCATTGTGATTGACTGATCTGAGGCTTGTTATTCCGATCTCTTTCTGGTCTTTTCTTGCTTCCCAATCTCTTCCTATTCCCCGATTCTTTCCCGTCTCTCCTCTGCATCTAACCTGTATTGGTCAAAGCAATAAATTCTTTATTTACAAATGAGCCACTTCGAGTTCTGTAGGCATTAAATGTCAAGGCCCTATATATATGTGGGAGGGGAGCCTGTCATTTTCACACTTACACTCTTCTCTCTCCGGTAAATTTCCCCATGCGCTACTTCTCCGATTCTAACTTTTCCAGTAAGAATTCTCATCATGACATCCGCTTCAATTTTTTTTTATCGTTTTCTTTTCCCATCGCTTGAAAATGGACGACTCTAGTAATCAAAGAATTATGAGTGTGTCATCTGATGACGGCAAGAGAATCGAACTAATTTACAAATCAGGGTCCAAAATGACTAATGTGCCGATCTCCAATCGATTTATTGGTATGATCTGCAGACTGATATTAGACAAAGGGACTGCTAATTTCAATCTTGATATCGGTGACCGCCTCTTGAAGTTCATTTGGCTCCTAACCATGTTAGGGGTCCCAATTGAGGCTCGGTTCTGGTTAATGACATCGACGATGACACCGAGCTTTCTATAGTCTTTACCATAGTTGACGAGAGCTACCCTCTCAATCTCCACATATCTCTTAAATGGCTTCTTGAGATCGGGGGTGGTCTGAACTATGAAAGCAAGATAGGTAGAATGTAGTGTAGGGACATTTGTAATTACTGATCTTGAGAGATCGCCCAAATGATGTAATCTGATTCTTTGAAAATGAAATGAAGTATTATTTATTCAAAATTAATTCAATTTATTCTTCTTTTTATTATTGCGTTAATTATTTTTTCGATCTTTGGTAACTGTATCCGATCTGATCCCTCATCGAATCCCCATCCTACCGATCCCTTTGACTTAAAACCTTGTTCTATCGGATATATGGTCGATCCCCGTTAGCCGATCTTACTTGTCCAATCTCCTTGCTATGCTTATGGAATTTTCCTTTGTTGCATCATTGAAACGATCAGATCCTGCTAACCGATGCGTCACCTAGGACCTCGTGAGCATTTAATGCTTGGCCGAGTATAAATAAGAAGGGGGGGGGGGTTAACCATTTACATACTTATGTTGTTTTCTGATTCTTTGAATAACATCAATGCTCTCTCTTAGTTCTTGTATTTTCTAGTGACAACTTATACTTTGGTAAGGGTTTTGATCTTTTTCCGGTCAGATTTTTCTTTGTTGTTTGAAAATGAGCAGCGTCGAAGGTCAAAGAATTGCAAGCCCTCCTTCTGTCCACATTTCATGGACATTAGACGAAGGCGATGCGGCCAGGCCAAGTGGGCTGCCTATACTCACCATAGCCATTATTCCGGTCTTTGGTCAACCGGCTAAATCAAAATAGGCTCGGACTTTGGCCCCAAGAAAAGAAAATTTACTTGTGGACGAACTGCCATTGGTTTTGAAGGAAGCCAATCTCCAATTGATTAGCCAAGAATACAACCTCCGGATCGACTCTTACGAGCTAATAAAATGCCATGCAAGTCTAAGAGCTAATCACTTCTTTAATGAGACCAACCAGATAATGGTGTATGAAGAAAAATTAAAAGCCAGGCTCCAGTTTCCCCTAGATGAAATTTACAAAGCTGTTTTAAAGTTTCACTATGTTTATATAGCCCAAGTGCATCCGAACTCTTAGCGAACTATGGTGGCCTTCAGAGGTCTTTGCCGAGATAAGGGACTTGATCCTACGGCGAAGGTTTTTACTAAATTACATAGGCTTACTGGGCGAAAGGATAACAAATACTGGTTTTTCCAAGCCAAACTAAATTGCGGGCTCTTCACCGATCTCCCTTCTTCGCTGAAGAATTGGAAAGATCAGTTCTTCACACATAGGAATAAGGATCCGAATGGTTTCGAGGGCATTCTACGTAGCTGGAATTATTTGGTCCCCAAAATGCCAAAGAAGCTCAATTTAAACAAAGACGAGGATGCTATGGTGGAAGAATTGAAGAATCAAGTGACCGTTCATAACTACTCATGTTCAGATGTGGTTATGGCCGAGCTGAAATGGTGGATGATGCGATTGATCGCCCGCGAGGACTACGAGCTGCAACTCTCTGATCTGGGTCCCGGGACGAGTAAAACCCAAATCTTTAATCTCTTAGTCCCTATCGATCTCACTAATCTCATTTTTCTATGCAGGTATGGCTGGAAATGAGGTAGTGAGGGAAGCTCGAAAGCGAAATAAAGATCTCAGCAGGAAGGTATTAGAAATGAAGAGATCTAAAGCCCAGAAGAGAGCCCGAACTGAAGAGATGAGCTCGGAAGTTCTAATCTAAGATCAACCTATCCCAAAGGGACAAATCCTTGCCGTTTAGCCTCCCACCCAATCTGAAACTGCTCCCCAACCTCCGATCACTTCGGCTTCAGAGGGTGGTTCCTCAGGGCAGAGAGCTTCATCTGGACGACCTCTTTCACAAGCTGTTAGAATGCTACTCCAATCATTGGAGAAGAACAAATCGGCGGGAGGCAATCTTGATTTGGCAACAGTAGTGAGCGCCATGTTCTGTTTCCCTGAGGATCATACCAGAATGGGTCTTGAAAGTATTGATGATCTTCTCATTCTTTCAATAAGCTTGAACTCAAAAGCAATAGCAACCCAGCACACGGTCAGAGAGAAGGTTTACCTTATGAAAAGGGAGATGTCGAGGCTATCTCAAGACATGGCGTCAATGCAGAACTAACTCTCTACTATGAATGCCCGGGTAATCGAGTTGGAAGAACAAACAAAGTCTTACGAAGAGAAGGTAGCTAGGCTAGAAAAGGAGCTTGACGATGTCCAGGTTAAGTTCTCCGAAGAGATTCAAGCGAAGGATGAAGAGGCTCTAACTGTAACACCCCTAAGTTCGGTAGTGCGTTCTACTGCTCCGGTGACCAGTGTTGTCCGGACAGCTAGGATGCCTAGAACTACACTTAGACATGAGGGAGGAGACATAAAATAATGAAATACAAGAAAAGAAAATACAAGAAAAACAAAGGAAAAATAATAGCAAAGAAATGTGATCAAGTTAAGCGAGCCGGGAAACCTAGCGATGGGTGACCGCACCGGGAAGTCACGGCGTGGACCGTTGACTAGCCCTGGATTGCGGGGAACCCTGGAAAACATTTTTTGGACCTAAATAGACCCTTATTGAAGAATAAATATCATTAGGAAGATCAAAGAAAAATTAAATAATTAGTACAAAGAAAAGTGAGAAATCGAAAAACAGACAAAACCCGGTATTACCGAAAAATCGAGAATGCAATCCGAATAGGGGCATTATGGTCATTTGACATCCCGAATTGTCTTTTGACCTAAATGTCCATTAAAAATAAATAATATTACACTTAGAAAATAAAATGAAAAATTAGTTTAGTGGTACCTAAAGTAAATAGCCAAAATGGAGTGAAAAATGTGTAAATAAAACATGTAAGCTTATTATATAGTTAAAATTGAGTGAGTGGGCCACTAAAGGAATATAATAAACACATAATGGGGCAGGTGTAAGTCCACTATGTCCAGCAGAATGTTCATCTTCCTCACTCCCTTAACTTAGATGAATTGAAGAAGAAAAATCCTCCATGGCCATTTTTCAATCAAGCTCCATGCACTCCTCCATTTCAACTCCAATCACCTAGGGTTCTTCATTAAAGTTTGTCTACACATCACAAGGAAGAGTTTGATACCAAATTTAAGAAGTTTAAGCAAGGTTTAACAAGCTCCAACCATAAGGTAAGTTAGCATTTTTGAAGATTTCTTTGATAAACTTTGTATACATGTTATGGGTGTTGGTTTTGTGAAGGAAATTTTTAAGTTTGAAGAGTATTGAGATATCCATTTTTGGGCAGCCAAGTAATCATGTATTGATGAAGTAATTGTACATATATTTGATGAGAATTATGTTAGTTATGATGATTTAATAAACCTAGTGAATTACTTCATATTTATATGGTGATTTTTGGCACTTGGATGGGAATTGATGAATTGTAGGACAATTTAGTGTTGAAGAAGATTTTCGGCAGCTTGGGGACACTTGAATAAATGTATGTATTCATGGAAGTGTTGGCAGAATATTGACATAAAAGTTTGATGGATATGTATATAGATTGATATTGTAAAGTGTATGTAAGATTTGTAATGGTTAGGTGTGTATGTGATTGTACTTAGAACTTGTAAATGTGAATTATATTTGGTGTGTTGAGGATAATTGTAATCTGCCCAAAGTAATGTTAATGTAAAGTGGAATATGTTTTTGGTAATGTACCAAAACAGATTTGGTAGGGAAGTAAACATATTTGCAAGGTAAGTGTGTGATTGATGTGTGTTTAAGCAAGGTAACTAAGGGCAGTGTACATTTTAGCCAATAAGTTTAAATGTGTAATCTCAATTGGTATGAGACCAATTGGAGGTGGAACTAGGCACAAAATGTGCCAACTTTCATTGAGAAAACATACCAAAATTCTGCTTGTAAGGTGACCTAAGAAAATGACCAATTCGGATTAGGTACAATTAGGACCTGAAAAATGACCAATTGGGCAGCAGTGAGTGTTTAGGCCATAACTCACTCAAAACAGGTCCAATTGACCTGAAATTTTAACCACGAATAGTTAAGACCCATACCTACAAGTCTTATGAAGACACCAAAACCCAGAAATGACCATAAGCAAGTCAAACAACTTGCACAAGTTCGGGTCCAAAAACTGGCCGAACCAAAGTTGACCAAATTGACCTAAAATTGACCTAATTTGATGCCATTTGACCAGCAATAGTGTAATGACCATAACTTGGTCTACTTAACTCGGATTGACCTAAAATTTTGCCCCGCGTGCAATAAGACATAGATCTACAAGTTTGTAGTTTTGACCGAAACCCGAAAACCGAGGGAAATAGGTCGTCCGGCTAGGTCAAACTAGTATCCCGGAATCCATCAAGTTGCATTAAAATGCACTAAACAAGGAAACGAGTTTGGCAAAACGTACCAAACCTAAAACCCTATCGAGTGTGACATATTAATGACACTAAAACCTAATTTACCTAGAAAACATCGAGGGTCGGTATATTAGGTGATTTAGCAAATAAAGGTATTTAGTGAATTGTTTAGCGAACATTATCGTTAGAGGCAAATTAATTTAGCACTGAAACACTTTAAATTGTGTTTCTCAGTTAACAAGGACTCAGCAAAAGGGAAAGAAATACTGAGTCAGGACCAGGAGACAAATATCAGAGGTTTGTGCACAACAACTATTTCTTTTGAATTATTTTCAATTGAAATAAATATTGACTATTTGTATATTATTGTTTTAAATTGTGGAAATGGGTTTGAATGGATATTTATTGCTTGAAAAGCATTGTAAATGATTTGATGGATACTATTGATTGAAAAGCACTGTAAATGGTTTTTGTGGAAATTAAAGATAATTATGAATTGTGTTGCCATTTTGTTAATGAAATTATAAATTTGGAAATTTATTGGATTCTCACGAATCATTTGAATAAAATGTTTGGAATTGATTTTGTGTTCACACTTAGCATGACAGTATCATATCATTCCTTCTCCTTTTATGGGGTTGTGATCGTTTATTTTCCTTCTCCATTTATGGAGTCGTGATCGTTTATTTTTCTCCCTCTCTGGTTTACCAGTTGAGGTGATTGGATGAGTACTCATTATATAGCTAGCTCCCTTCCTCATTGATTTCGATTAGTGGGGTTGTGATTGCTTTGTCGTGGTGTACAACGCGGCATTGATCGGAAATTTGTGTCATGGCTTAAGTTGTGAATGAATTGGCAACACTGTATTCTTAACTTATTCGACTAAATTGTGTTGTTATGCAATTTGATAATTTGTGAAATGAAGTTTAAATTCTTATTGACATTTACTGTCTTTCGAATTTAACTATGTTTTGATTATTGAGATTTATTTTGATATTGTGTTAAATTCCTTATGACAGTATTGTCTTGAATTTAACTATGGTTTTTAAGTATCCACTATTTATTTGAATTATGAATTGTGATTTAAGTTGTATTTGGTTAATGTTGTGCACCACTGAGACATTGTCTCAGCGATAGCTTTTATTGTCGCCGCAGTAGACAGATGCATGCATGGCCAGATTAGGCTGCTAGTACCTCCAGCGAGAGACTACTGGGTATAATGAGTATACCAATATTTTGTATTTTGTAATGTACTGTATATTCACTGTATGTATATTTTGTTGTTGGTTTGAGCAGTTGTAAATTCAAATTGTACCTTGAAGTTTGTAAATTAATTATGAGTTATTTTGACTTATAAAATTGTATTATATTTTCTCTATCTCAGTCTTTGAAAAATTACTGTGAATTTGACTTGAGAAATATGTTGTGTTGAGAAAAATGTTGAAGTTGAGACTTGGAAATATATTGAAGTGCTTTTTTACAGGTTTTCTGAAGAACTGTTTTATCCAAAATACAGATGGCACTCTGCCAAAATTTTTACAGAAATTCCAAATAATCCAAATGAGTTAGCTGTTTCACTTCAGTTCACAAAAGTTTTTAACACCTGTAAATAGTGCTCACCACTGTAAAAGAAGTAAGAAAAGTTTTTAAAATCCCTTGTAGTGTATTTAATGGATTATCAGTAGACGGAGTTGGTAATTCATTAGGTATACTACGGGATCATGTTATGCCTTACTGAGGGGTAGGGTGTGACACTAACGAAAGAAACTAGGGCTTATGTGAAAGCTCATGGTGATCTCCTTGCCGAGCTTGTCAAACTTTATCTCGACAAGGACTTCACCTAGCTCGAGGAACTTGCTCCGGGTGCTGAAGCTGAGAGTGAGGGCAAACAAAAGAGAGAGGAGGGAGTAAATGTTGAAGATGTAACTGAAGAGCAGGCTAGGGAAAATCCTCCTACCGAATGACTTGTGTTTTTTATTTCCTGAGATTAATTTTAAAGTTCTTTTTTTGTTTGGGATTATATCTTGGTAAGATCACAAAATATTAAATTAAGTATGGATGAGTATTGAATCAACTCCCACTTAATCGGATAAGCTCGGACATGGAACTTAAGATCGATTATTAATTGTGAAATAACTGTTTAAAGGGATCGGATAAATTTAATCGTGAGTGCGAGATCGAAAAGCCTTGTGACTGAGAACCGATTAAAACTTGGACACATATATAAAAATGATTTGAGAACAGGTCTTAGTCTGAATTTCATAAGTTCAGGACTGCTTATTAAAGATCGGTTAAAACATTAACTTGGTTAAACACTTGAACAATTCGGGCGAGGTAACTAATCACAAGACATCCCAGAATTTGGAATCTTGAACGTGAGGAGATTAGAAAACAAAATACAAAATCAGATGGTCCAAAAATTAATTAAAACGAGTTGGGGAGATCGGAAAACACTTGGTTTGAGCGCACGTTAAAGTTTATCATTTTTCTGGGAGGTTACTAGCTCAGAGAAAATGACTTGGGTCGGATAACTAGTTGAGATCGGTCAAACGCCTACCAAGGGGATTGACATAATTGCAATTATTTGAACTATGATTTTGAAGATTGACCAAAATATGGTGTCTACAGCTGCCCCTCTTTACATATTTTATATTAAAGGGAATGAAATTCTCTTTCATAGGAATCACGTAAAGATTTTGAACCATATTTTGGGCGACTAGGATGCTGGAATTAGAATCAACCTGAATCTTGGATTCAGAGGTTGATAACGGAAATTAAAATGCTAAAAATTAAAAGCAACTTGGATCTTGAATCCAGAGGTTGATGACAGGAAATTAAAATCAACTTGGATCTCGAATCCAAAGGTTGATAACGAAAATTAAAATGCTGAAAATTAAAATCAATTTGGATCTTGAATCCAGAGGTTGGTGATAAAAATTAAAATGCTGAAAATTAAAATCAACTTGGATCTTGAATCCAGAGGTTAATGACAGGAAATTAAATGCTGAAAATTAAAATCAACTTCAATATTGGATCTAGAGATTGATGACAGGAAATTAAATGCTGAAAATTAAAATCAACTTGTATCTCGAATCCAGAGGTTGATAATAAAAATTAAAATGCTAAAAATTAAAATTAACTTGAATCTTGGATTCAGAGGCTGATGATAGGAAATTAAATGCTGCAAATTAAAATCAACTTGGATCTCGAATCCAGAGGTTAATAACGAAAATTAAAATGCTGAAGATTAAAATCAACTTGGATCTTGGATCTAGAGGCTGATGATAGGAAATTAAATGCTGAAAATTAAAATCAACTTGGATATCGAATCTAGAGGCTGATAACGAAAATTAAAATGCTGAAAATTAAAATCAACTTGGATCTTGGATCCAAAGGTTGATGACAGGAAATTAAATGCTACAAATTAAAATCAACTTGGATCTCGAATCCAGAGGTTGATAACAAAAATTAAAATACTGAAAATTAAAATCAACTTGGATCTTGAATCCAGAGGTTGATAATAGGAAATTAAATGCTGAAAATTAAAATCAACTTGGATCTCAAATCCAGAGGTTCATAACAAAAATTAAAACGCTGAAAATTAAAATCAGCTTGAATCTTGGATCCAGAGGTTGATGACAGGAAATTAAATGCTGCAAATTAAAATCAACTTGGATCTCAAATCCAGAGGTTGATAATGAAAATTAAAATGCTGAAAATTTAAATCAACTTGGATCTTAGATTTAGAAGTTAATGATAGGGAATTAAATGCCGCAAATTAAAATCAACTTGGATATTGAATCCAGAGGTTGATAACGAAAATTAAAATGCTAAAAATTAAAATCAACTTGGATCTTGAATCCAGAGGTTGATGTTGAAAATTAAAATGCTGAAAATTAAAATCAACTTGGATCTTGGATTTAGAGGTTGATGATAGAAAATTAAATGCTGCAAATTAAAATCAACTTGGATCTCAAATCCAGATGTTGATAATAAAAATTAAAATACTGAAAATTAAAATCAACTTGGATCTTGGATCCAGAGATTGATGACAGGAAATTAAATGCTGCAAATTAAAATCAACTTGGATCTCGAATCCAGAGGTTGATAACGAAAATTAAAATGCTAAATGTTAAAATCAACTTGGATCTTGAATCCAGAGGTTGATGCTGAAAATTAAAATAACTTGGATCTTAAATTCAGAGGTTGATGACAGGAAATTAAGTGTTAAAAATTAAAATTAACTTGGATCTCGAATCCAGAGGTTGATAACAGAAAATTAAATGCTGAAAATTAAAATCAACTTGGATCTTGAATCGAGAGGTTGATAACAAAAATTAAAATGCTGAAAATTCAAATCAACTTGAATATTGGATCTAGAGGTTGATAACAGAAATTGAAATTCTGAAAATTAAAATCAACTTGGATCTTGGATCTAGAGGTTGATAATAGAAATTAAAATCAACTTGAATAACTAACTGGCTGTTATATACCTTTTCAATGCTCAAACTGCAAAGCCAATCAGATGCAAGGTGTTCACGCCATCAAAGTTTACTTAACAAGGCATTGAAAATAACTGACTAACGGAAGTAGTTGAAATAAATCCAAGACTTGGCACTTTAACTGCTCTGCTGTTATTATTCTGCTGTGATTTCCTGCAAGTGTCCCTTCAGCTTTTTTTTTTTTTTAGGGCGCCCTTTTGGGTTTTCACCCCTCACTCATTTTGCAGAAAGCGCCCTTGTGGGTTTTCCCCTTCCTTTTCACATTTTGCTAGGAGTTCCCTTTCGGGTTTTCACTCCTGCATTTTTTTTTTATGCTTCGATCCTTAAATGTAGGTGCACCAATTGCCTGTCAATTGTTTACCTCCTGCAAATCTCAAAGCAAAGTATATGAAGTTACCTATGTTTAAATCCTTATCTTATAATGAAGCTTTAACAAATTAATAGTGCATAAACCAAGGTAGACGAACTAAGAACAAATTTATTCATGAAATAAGGAGATAATTATATTATGATTTAAGAATCAATAGAATAAAGGTACAATTTTGAAGAAAGAGTACAAAGGCAAATCTCACGAATTCCTTTTATTTAACTTCTGAAGAACCTTAACTGCCATCGTTTGAAGTAACCCTATGACGAGCGTTTGTTCTGTGGTAATTTATTGCCTCTTGATCCTGAATCCCCTTATTTCCCTGCTGTCTCTAACTAGGAGTGCCCTTTTCGGGTTTTCACCTCTTGATTTTTTTTTTTAGGGTTCTCTTTTCCAAGGCACCCTTCCGAGTTTTCACCCTTCACTCATTTTGCAAAAAGCGCCCTTGTGAGTTTTCGCCTTCTTTCTCTCATTTTGCTAATAGCGCCCTTACGGGTTTTCGCCCCTACTTTTTTTTATGCATAATATCTGCTTACAGCATCTGTGTTTACTGGCCTCGGCAATTCTTCCCCATCCATGTGAGTCAAGACTAATGCATCGCCAGAAAATGCCTTTTTAACCACATAAGGTCCTTCATAAGTTGGTGACCATTTGCCCCGGGAATCGCTTTGATTTGGGAGAAATTTCTTTAGAACTAGATCTCCTGGTTAGAATTCGCACGGGTGTACATTCTTATCAAATGCTCTAGCCATTCTTTGTTAATACAACTACCCATGGGATACTACTGTGAGTCTTTTTTCATCGATCAAATTCAACTGATCTATCCTGGATTGAAACCATTATGTCTCATCTATCCCTGTTTCTTTTAGAATCTTCAAAGAGGGAATCTCCACCTCTATTGGTAAAACAACTTCCATTCCGTAGACTAACGAATATGGGGTTGCCCCAGTGGTAGTTCTTATTGTAGTTCGCTAGGCATAAAGGGCAAATGGGAGCATATCATGCCAATCCCTATAAGTGATGGTCATCTTTTCAATTATGCGTTTGAGATTCTTGTTGGCAGCTTCCACTGCTCCATTCATTTGGGGTCGATAGGGTAACGAGTTGAGATGGCATATCTTATATTGATCTCATAACTTTTGAACATTTGGGCCATTCAAATTCTTAGCATTATCAGTGATGATCTCATTGGGAAGGCCATACCTGCAGATGATGTTATTTCTAAGAAACTTCAGAAAGGTATTTTGAGTAATGTGGGCATATGAAGTGGCTTCGACCCATTTGGTAAAGTAATCAATGGCCACCAAAATGAACCTGTGTCCATTGGATGCCTTTGGATTAATTGGACCAATTACATCGATGCCCCACATCGCAAAAGGCCATAGTGCGACGAGATTATAGAGTTAATGAGGTGGGACATTTAACCGATCAGCGTAGGTTTGGCATTTATAGCATTTCTAGAAATACTCAATGCAGTCCTTTTCCAAAGTAGTCCAAAAGTAACCCCGCCTTAAAATTTGCTTGGCCATCATGTATCCATTGCTATGAGTAGCACAATTCCCCTCATGAGTTTCAAAAAGAATTATCTTTGCTTCTTTTGCATCTACGCACCTCAACAATTCACCATTGGCACTCTTCTTATATAGGATTTTGCCACTGGGGAAGTATCCCAGTGCTAGCCTCCTGATCATTCTTCTTTCGTTTCTACTTGCCCCAAGAGGGTATTCTCTAGTTTTGATGTAGACTTAGATGTCATGATACCAAGGTTTTCCATCTGTCTCCTTTTCAATCATAAAGTAATATGCCAGTTCACTTCTTGCTTTAATTCTTAATAACTGTGTTACTTGTCCTTCCTCCATTTAAGTCATCACAGCTAGAGTACCTAAGGCATCAGCGAATTAGTTCTTGTCACGGTTCAAGTGAGTCAAGGAAATTTCTTAAAACTCCTTGATTAGCTCGAGGAGATATTTCTATTATGGGATCAGTTTTGAATCTTTAGTTTGCCATTCCCCTTTGACTTGATAAATGATTAGAGCTGAATCCCCATACAACTCTAATTTCCTTACCTTCATTTCGATGGCAGCTTGTAAACCACTCACTCAGGCTTCATATTCTGCCACATTATTGGTACAGTCAAATCTTAGCTTGACAGCTATCAGGAAATGCTTCCGATCTGGGGAAACCAGTACCGCCCCAATCCCATTATTGGACAAATTGACTGCTCCATTGAAATACATTTCCCATACGTCATCCGATTCCTTATCATCACTACTTACTGCATTAACATGCTCGTCTAGGAATTCGAAATCCAAGGCTTCATAATCATCGATTGGTTTTTCCGCTAGGAGATTAGCAATCACACTACCTTTTACTGCCTTTCTTGTCATATAGACAATGTCATATTGATAAAGTATAACCTACCATTTTGCTATTTTTCTAGGTATGAACGGGCTTTCAAACACATATTTGATTGGATCCATCCTGGAGATGAGCCACGTTTTATGGTTCAACATATAGTGTTTGAGTTGATTTGTTGTCCATGCCAACGCATAATAGGTTTTTTCCAAGAATGAGTACCTCGACTCGCATTTGTTGAATTTCTTACTTAAATAGTAAATGGCTCTTTCCTTTCTCCTAGTATCATCGTGTTGCCCCAGAACACAACCCATTAAGATTTGCTGAATAGCCATGTACATAATTAATGGCCTGCCCACCACTGGAGGAACCAATACGGGTGGATTCGACAAGTACTGCTTAATCCTTTTGAAGGCTTTTTACAAACTTCATCCCACTTCACGGGATTGTTCTTCCTAAGCAATTTAAAAATGGGTTCAGCCCTTGGCAGTAAGATTAGAGATGAATTTCGAAATTTAGTTTAATTTTCCCAGAAAACTTTGCACATCTCTTTCTGTCTTTAGGGACAGCATTTCTTGAAATGCACGAATCTTGTCTGGATCTACTTCTATTCCTTTCTCACTGACTATAAACCCCAGCAGCTTTCCTGATCTTACCCTAAACACACATTTCACTGGATTCAATTTTAATTGATACTTTCTGAGCCTTTCGAATATGTTTCTTAACATCTACACATGGCTTTCAGTCCCTCTAGATTTAATGATCATGTCATCCACATACACTTCCACTTCCTTGTGCATCATATCATGGAATAATGTGACCATAGCGTGTTGATAGGTGGTTCTCACATTCTTTAATCCGAAAGGCATCATTTGATAACAAAATATCCCCCACTGGGTGATGAAGGCACTCTTTTCTTAGTCATCTTTGTCCAATAAAATTTGGTTATACCCTTAGGCCTCGTCAATACATAAACACCTCCCCAATCCTGCTGCATTATCCACTAGCACATCTATATGTGGGAGAGGAAAATCATCTTTCAAACTTGCCTTATTAAGGTCCCTGTAGTCAACGCATACTCTTACTCTTCCATCCTTTTTCATCACAGGGACGACATTAGCTACCCACTCAGGGTATTTTACCACTTCCAGGAATCCGGCATCATACTGCTTTTCAACTTTATCCCTAACCTTGGGCAGTGTATTAGGGTTCATTCTCCTCAATTTTTGTTTAACTGGGATTGTCCCTAGAATTAAGGGGATTTTATGTGTCACTATTTGGGGATCCAATCCCGGCATATCATCATAATCCCATGAGAATACGTCAATGAACTCCTTGAGCAGTTGGATCATGGCCCCTAATTCTTCATTATTCATAATCTTGAGCTCCTTTTTATTTTATTCCGTCCCCAAGTTTAATGTGTTCATTTCATCTCTACAAGGTACCAAAGATGGCTCATTTACTTCTGTTTGTTCTTCCACAAACTCTTCTTCGGAATCACTTGTGCCAATGGCAATTGTAGGACTTTTGAAGTTAACATAGGGAATTTCATAGTCAATTGAATTATTATGTCTGGATTGATCAATGGTCCTGAAGAAAAAGAAAGCGAAGCATATTAAAGAATGAATTTTAACAACAAACTTTTAGAAGGGAAATATTAGACACAGAATTTTTAAAAATGCGCTATTAATTCATTAATGTCTTATTATAAGAAAATGGTCCATTTATAAGATCACACTTGTTACCATGGATGGGGTAATCAAGTGTTGGGAACAAAATATACTTTACTCGAAATAAAGCACAGGGACATCCTCAGCCTCCCAATTATCAAGTTCTCGCTCTTCAGAGATTGGTGAAATCAGCATCTCGGATATGGTTGTAGGTTGTAAAACATTGATGGATAGCTCTGAGGGAGATTCTTCATCTTCTTCTAGATTTTCAATGAACGGTCTGATGAAAACATCTGCAATCTTCGAGACACTTTTCATCTTCCCAAGTGGTTTGTCAAATCTTTGATCCCTGAGCATGTTTCTCATTCAGAACCTACCATCAGTCAGAGCGTCCTCCTCATATCCTAAGCCAGAACGACCATTTCTCTGAATAGCTGATGCAGGTTTGACAATTCCTTGCAATGTGGCACCCAATCCCTTACCTTCTTTATAGTCATTTCTCATCACCACCTTTGCGACCATAGCTGCAGCTTCCCCATCACTCATGGCGATTCCTTGCAATTCCAATGCTTGGAAAGAACTTTCCAAGGATATTTCAATTGTCTCTACATAAGGAACTCATTGGGGCTTGGTAACTAGTATAGCTTCCTCCCCTCTCATTATAATGATTTTGCCATCCTTGACGTATTTGATCCTCTGGTGCAAAGTTGAGGGCACCGTGTTTGCTAAATGAATCCACTGTCTTTCTAACAACATGGTATAGGCTGGCTCTATATCCATCACCTAAAATGTGATGTTGAAAGTACATGCCCTAATCCGAAGTGGCAAATCAATGTCTCCCTGTACTTCTCTCTTTGTACAGTCAAAGGCTCTCACTATCATGGTACAATAGCGCATGCCAGATGCGTCGATGGGGAGTCTTGCCAAGGTTGCATTAGGCAAAATGTTGAGTGCTGAGCCATTGTTAATTAAGACTTTAGCAACCATACATCCTTTACATCTGACTGTCACATGAAGAGCTTTGGTGTGCTTTAAGCCTGCGGGGTCTATCTCATCTTCTGAGAAAGTGATGAAATTGGATGTCTAGATTTGTCCAACTATCTTCTTAAATTATCCCGACGTAATATCGGGATTTATGAAGGTCTGATGTAGGACCCTTTGTAAGGCATGGTGATGCATCTCAAAGCTCAATATCAGTGACAGCAAGGAGATTCTAGCAGGCGTTTTCCTCAACTATTCAATTACATTGTATTCCCTCTGCTTCATTATTTATAACAACAATTCATCCTTTTTTTTCGTTACATTGGATTGTCCTCTCTCAACTTCTGTGGCTCCTCTTTCTACATTCTCTGGTAATTCTCCCACCTTTACTTTCTCTTTATCTTTCTTCTCTATTTCACCAGTGCCATAACACCTACCACTTTTAGTGATAAATTCTATTCCTTGCTCGGGGAGGGGTGAGTCCTCTGTTGGAATTGTTTTTTGTGTTAATTGGGGAGAAGTATCATTAGAGGAGCTAGAGGATCTCATATAGGTCATTTTAAAGTGAGCATGAGGGTTAAAGCATGGTTTGGGGGTTGTGATAGGTTGTGTATAGGTATGGTTGAGAGTTGGGATAAAAGTGGTATCGGATGCATTTTGCGTAAAAACTTGGAAGTTATAATTCCAAGGAATGGCATGAGTATTGGCGACTGGGAGCTATGGTGGAGCGCATATGACTATTCTTGGCGGTACTAATGGTGTTGTCGTGGTAGGCACAAAAAAAACCATCTTTGGAGTAGATCTTGAGATGTCTTCGCCTTATCTAGCAATGTTTACTTCCTTTTCTTCTTTCGACTTTAATTGACACCTCAAGATTCTAAGCGATAACATTCTCATAATTTCTTGTTGGGTATCAATCAAATAGTGAAATATTTTGTTGGGTATCAATCATAATTTCTGAATAGTCAATTATTTTGAGAAATTCTCATAACATGCTCTATTCTGAATAAAGCAGGTTGGTCAGGTGGTCTAGGATTATAAGCAGCTTGGGGAGGATATTGTGGGCGAGGATAATTTGGGAATGGAGGAGGAACGTTCGCTACTATTGGGCTTTGGGCCGGAGGGTATGGGTGAAAATTGTTTTGTGGTGGTGAGTGAATCTGATTAGAAATGGAGTGCACATCCCCTTCCTTCCTTTTCCCAAATCTAGTAATCTTTTTCGCAGAACTTTCCCCTACTACTTCCTGTAACCTCCCCAACCTGAGATTTGCTTCAATCCTTTCCCCCGTCTGGATGATATCAAAGAAGCTATTGGAAGTGTTCCCAATTATCAGGTTGAAATACGGGGCTTCCAATGTTTCAATAAATAAAGAGCACAGTTCCCCATCTGTTACCAGGGGGTAAACCTCAACCGCCTTTTCTCTCCATCTCTGTGAATATTCTTTGAAACTCTCCCCTTCTTTCTGTATAAGGTTTTTGAGATCTCTCTGTGTAGGGGCGACATCACAGTTAAATTTATACAGTTTAAGAAAAGCATCTACCAAATCTTTTTAGGAGCACAGTTTACTCCTATCTAGCTGTATGCACCGGCGTAATGCTGCTCCTGAAAGGCTTTCGTGGAAGAAATGCACTAAGAGCCTATCGTCTTCTATAAGGGCTGACATCTTAACTATGTAAGTAACCAGGTGAATGTGGGGATCCGAATTGCCACTGTACTTGTCAAATTCTAGGACCTTGAATTTTGGTGGTACCACCACATCTGGCACCAATCTCAGTGAAGACACATCTACTGAGCCGTACATATTTAGTCTCTCGATGGCTCTCAGTCATTCTTCCAGTGCAAACAATTTCTCATTCTCTTTCTCTCTACTTTCTCTCCCTACTACATATGCTATTCCTCCATTTGGGAGATTAACTGTAGGGTATACTAAAGAGACTAGTGCTGATGGATGAAACTCTGCATTTGGGATAGTCTGATGGTAGGAGACAGGTGGCTCGTTGACTGGAAAAGTTGAATTGAAGATGATTGCTGCATCAGGCAGAGGAGGTTGGAAGGTGAAGGATGTTGAGGCTTGATCATAAAGCCTTTAGGCATGAGAGTCAATTATCATTGTAGGTGGAGTGACTACTAGTAAAATTGGTTCTTGCGAGGGTCTGGTGGCTTCTTTATTTTGGAACATTTCTCTCATCATTTTCATCAGTTCTAAAACTTGTTCCTTTAATTTTGAGACCCGTCCTTGCAAGTTCTATACTTGTTCTTGCTCTTCCATTATCTTCTTTGTTCGAGATCTTGTTAAGTAAACTCTTCTTGGTGCAACTGCTTGCTCAATCGAATTTGCTTTGTTGGGAGCAATGTTGGTTTCCTGTGGAGAGATGTTTTATTAGTTTTATAATTTTATCATAACTAATGTTGTAACCGGTTAAAGGATACGGTGGAGAACAATTGCCAAAAAGGTGTTTACTGAGGGTGAATTGCGTTGGCTTTATCATGGTATCATTCGATAGTCTAACCGTGAATGACGGTGTCACACCCTACCCCTTAGAAAGATGTAACATGATCCCTTAGTACATCTAATGAATTACCATACTTCGCCTATCGATAACCCATTAAATATATTACAAGGGATTTTAAAATAATTTTCTTACTTTTTGAAAGTGGCGAGCACTTTTGGTAGGAATTAAAAACTTTTAATTGAAGTTTAAAAACTAGTTACTATTTTTATTTTTACGCAAATTTTGAAAAATTTTCGGTAGAGTGCCGTCTATATTTGAGAAAAGCAGTTCTTTAAAACCTGTGAAAAATACTTCCAAATAATTCATTTCAACCCAATTGCAACCACCACAACTCAAATCATCACAAATCCAACTAATCTCCATAATTTATGACAATTGCAAAATATTTAAATAAATCCATTCTCATTGCATTGAAAATATTTTATTTCATTCGCAATATAGTTCACAGACACAACAAGCCAAAAGATAATATTTTTACATATGACAATACAACTGCTCAATTACAAAAAAAAAAATACATATAACTATAACATTATTTACATCAACTAATTACAAGGGTATAACTAAAAACCCGTACAAAAGCCTCGGTGTAGTCCCAACAATCAGTAGCTCACTCTACTGCTTTTTCCTTATTTCTATCTGCGACAGCAAAGAAAGCTATCGCTGATTATAAAAAAACCCAGTAGTGCACAATAAAATATAAAATGCAAAATATAAAATATTTGTTATTAATTCACAGTTCAAAAATTTCACAATCACATTTCAATTTTCAAATCACATTTATCACAAATCACAATTTAAATATTTCACAATTTTCAAAGCTTAATATATCACAAATTTAATCAAACAATTTAATAAACACAGTGTTACCAATCAATAAAACAACTTAGGCCATGACACAAAATTTCCAAACATGCCTTGTTGTACACCACGACAAGGCAAACTCACCTCTCTAATCAAAATCAATGAGGGAGGTGGCTAGCTAGCTAATGAGTACTCATCCAAACTCACCTCAGACTGGTAAGCCATAGAGGGAGGAATATAGTCATACTCACCCTATAAATGGAGGAGGAACATAGTGATATTGCCATGCCAAGTGTGAATCAAAACAATTTAAATCAAGTTATTCAAATATTTCACGTAAAACACAAATCAATTTCCATTCATAAAATGGCAACACAGCATTTCTCGAAACCCATAATTAGTACAACTAATTCACAATACATAACTAAATAAGTTTTCAATTAGAAAACAATAAATTAGAGTTTATTATGCACAAACCTGATGTGAGTCGCCTCTAGGCCTTAACCCAGTTTGCCCTATCCTTTTCCAGGTCTTTTTCAGTTGAAACATGCAATTTATAGTGTTTCAGTATCTTATCTTATAATAAATCCAATAATTATTTCATATATACTTAATTCTAGCCCCAATATGCTTAAATTAACATTCTTGGAAATTTTCATTTCGGGGTTACTATTCACGATACTATTCAAGTCAATTTGTTGACTTTCTTATGCTTAATAGGTATAGAGATTTCAATTTCACCCACATACCACATTTTGGTTACCAATTTTGTTGGTTTTAGTTGCTCCTTAGATTTTGAGGTTTCCTAGGCACAATTTCAAATTTTCTAGATTTGGTGTCCTGTTTTATACTATTCCATTGGTCATGTTACTGTTAGAATTTGGCAAAGTTTTCTTCATAGAAGTTGTTCCTTATTGTCTAAACTTTATTTCCCTCTTTGAATCACTCCATTTGGAGTTTTGTAGCCCAAGATATGACTATTTGAATGGGGCTGGCCGGATTTGGTATTACCCAGAATTTTGGGCATTTTCTGGATTATGGCAGTTTTTGTACACTGACTGCAGGTGAGTTTTTGGATAGGTTATGGTCAAAATTTGGATTCATTTTCTTCATGAAAGTTGTAGGGCTATGTCTCAGCTTTCCATTGGTATAAGATTCAGGCCATTTGGACCTTCCTAGACCAAGTTATAGTCATTTACGTAACTACTGTTCATTTAGTCATTTTTGTATAGGTCAGTGTGCCCTAATCTAGATTTGGCCTAATTGTTTACTAAGTTATGGTCATTTTTTGGGCATGATTCCTAAATGAAAAATGGTCCATTTTGTGTCTAGTTTTATTCTCAATTAGCCTCACACCAATTGGGTTGGTAAATTTTCAGTTTTGATCCCTGAAATGGACCTAGGTCAAGTTGTCTGCATACTGACCCTAACCAATCCAAATTGAAACTTATTTCTAACAATTCACATGCACCACAAATGGTCACAATTGACCATTTCTCAACTAAAATAAGGTCAACTACATCAATTGACCAATTCTCAAAATTTTCTCCAATTTTTCAAAATGCTCAAAACCCTACTTACATAGAGTTCAAATCTAATGCATTCAAAACATATATCCATACTTCATATACACAACTCAACCTAAACAGCCATTCAAACACCTCAAAATCATTCATTTCAAACCCTAACTAAGGCTGGCCGAAATTCTTGTTACTCCTCTAATAAGTGTTTTTCTTTTGATTTTAAATTAATTTCTAAGTTACTTACACCAAGAACACAAGTATTAAACTAGAATTTTCAATTTAACTCACTAACCTTAAATTTTGAAGTGCAATCTTCAATTCCACTCCTCTTTCCTTCTTTCTTTCTTGCTCAATCCTCTTCTCAAGTGAGGTTATTAAGTTCTAATGGATTAATTTGGGGTAAAGTAAGGTTTAGTGGTTGGAAGTAAGCTTAAAACATGCTTTAATAGAGGTTTTTGGTGAGAGAAGAAATGGGATAGAAAGAGCTACGGGAATTTGGAGAAGAAGAAGAAAAAAATTTGTCTTTTTAATTTTGTTTTTATCCCTTTAATTAACTTAGTCAAATAGAATAATTAAATGGTAATTATTTATGAGGTAATGCTTAGGTCATGTAGGTGATGTCATTATTTTAATTTTCTTTTTTTTTCTTTTTCCTTTATTTTTCCATAGCTTCTTAATTTAATTCCCAATTTTGAATTTTTTTTTTCTTTGATTTTATTGGACAGTTAGGTCAGGAGTCAGCTCTAGGGGTAAATTGACTAAATCGCCTCTCGCCGGTTCAATCCGGTTTGTAAGTTATTCAATATTTCTTCTGGATCCCTGACCTAATTATTTGACATGCTTAACAACTCTTTTTCGTGATTTTCTCTTTTCCACTGTGTTCGCAATAGTCCTAAGGACAACGGCATCACATTTTCTGGTTCGAAATTTGAGTTAAGACTGACCTCGCAGTCACTTTTCGGGAAGGTCACCCATCGCTGTGACTTCCGGCTCATTCAACCTTTTATGTTCTATTTTTCTTATTTATACTTAACCTTCTAGCACTCACTATTTATTTTCATTCAGGGCTTTTCTAGGTATCTTAAATATAGTTCTAATCCTCTTAATTGTCCGGACCGACACCGATCACCGGAACAGTATAATTTACCAGGCTATACAAATAGGGGTGTTATAGACGGGATCGCATACATGTCTATGATATTGTTCATATGACGCATTCGCCTTTTCACATAACTCTAATGAGGATAAATCCCACGGGAGTTATACTATTCATTCGTAATTTCTGGAAACACTCAACATGGTTCAACTAGTCCATTAATCATTTGTTTTGTGAAATATACATAATACTTTGCTACTGCCTAGGCTCAGGAAAACTCTTTAAAATATAATGACATTTTTTGAAGATATTCATAGAGTCTTTCTTCTTGTTTTGTAGGATTGAATATCTTCAAAGCGTATTCAGATTTTGGCAACAATTCCTATTTTCCTTATGCTATCATCGTTTCTAACCGGTCAACACTTTCCGCAACTCTTAATGGAGGGTTATTTGTTTCTCCTTCTCTTTCCTTTCCTTGGCGCATTTCATCAAAATGTCACTGATCAGTTGTGCCTGCTCCTTCAGTTCAAGCTTCTTCCTTTTGTTTTCTTGCTTATATTCCGCCACTAATATCTCATGATATTCCAACTCTTCTTGTAGCACATCGCCTACCCCTGCCTATTTTATTACGCTTTGGAGCAAAGTTTTTTCTCTTTCCCATTAGGCCTTTTGTCCTGTACTCTGCCTTTACTGCCATCATTCCTTCTCTGAGCCTGTTTACTTTTTTTTTTTTTCAGGATTTGTTACTGACCTTCTAACTGTTTTATACATTCTTTCAGTTGCTGATTTTTTTATTGCTAAACCCTAGGGAGGAAAAGCTAACTCGGCGCTGACTTTTTCTATGCAAACTTTTTTATGAGACATATTGTCTTCTGGCTCTATTAATTTGGGGACTTGATACCCTTTGTCCCTCTTATTTCTCCATGTGGGATATTCCTTTGTCATACTCGGCCCTTTAGGTGATCTTTCCATCAAGACTATCTTTTTCCAAGATTTATGGAGGACTTTCAGTTCACTCTCTTTACCAGGTTTGTAATAAAAGTGAGCTTGACAGAATCCTTCGGTATTGGGGATAAACTGAGTTGAACCAAATTATCGCATCACCATAGCTGGGAGATAGCTTATGCATCCGGTTAGCCCTATCAAGGGTATGAAATGATAATCCCCTGTACTGAATAAAATGGATTGGCTAGTAGTCCACAATTTCCTCCAGCAATAGTTGAGGCTATTAAAGCTTAGAATCTGCTCTTGCCATTGTTGCTCATTTTTCGCACTCACTGCCAACTACGCCATCTTCTCCACGATTGGTTGATCTGAATACTAAGTTAATCCCTTAGTCTCAAGCGGGCAGATGTGTAACATCCCCACTGTACGTGTTCTGTACGTTCTATTGCTCCGGTGACCTAATGTCAGTCCGGGCAAATCAGGATATCTGGAACTACACTTCAGTGATAGTGAACAGATAATGATAAAATAAATAAAAAGAAAATACAAGAAAAATCAAAGAAAAATAAATGAGAGAAAATGAAATTAAGTTAAATGAGCCGGCACCACAGCGATGGGTGACCGCATCGGAAAGGCCGTTGCCGACCCCAAGACTACGGGGAACCCTCAAAATTAAATTTTGAGACATAATTAAAGGTTTATTGAAATATAATTGACACTAGAAATATCAAAAAAAAATTAATAAATTAGTACAAAGAAAAATAAAAAATCGAGAAACAGACAAAAATCGGTGTTACCGAAAAATTGAGAATATAAGCTGAAGTGGGGCATTTTGGTCATTTGACACCTAGAGTTGCCTTTTGACCTCAATGTTCATTAAAAATAAATGATATTACACTTTGGAAATGTCATGAAAAATTAAAATGAGATACATTATATAAATAGTGAAAGAATTGAGATAAATGAGCAAATAATGAAACTTTGAATAAATAAACAATAAAACTAATCCTAGTGCTCCACTAACTACATCATAAGAGACATAAATATGGTTTTAGTGGACAGAAAAAGGGTCATCTTCAACCTTTAAAGCTTTGGCCGAATTGAACCTCCATGGAAGTCCAACATGGCCGAACTCCCTCCATCACCATGCACCGTTGATTTAACCATCATTTCCACTTGGATCCTTCATTAAAGCTTGCCTACTCACCTTGGGGAAGATATTGGCAACAAGAAAAATAAGATTTGGTGAAGTTTGAAGGAAGCCCTCAAGTGGTAAGTGTCCAAATCTTCTCCCTAGCTTTAGTAAACCTTGTGTTTAGGTTGAGATGAGTAGTTTGGTGAAGAGAAATGAAAAAAAATAATGAGGTATGAACTTGTCCATTTTCGGCAGCCATGAAGGTTTGTTGTATTTGAGTTTTTCTTACCTCTAGTGGATGAGAATTAAGGTTGATTAACTTAAATGGAAGTTGTAGTAGGCTATTGTTCAAGTATGCGTTAATGCTTGAATTAAGGGTTTGAAAATAGACTTTGATGCTTTGGTAAACTGCCATGTTTGGCAACCTATAATATCATGAAATTGTATATGAGTATATGTAATTTATTGATCAGATTTCATAATGTTAAATTGTGGGCAGCATGTGTAGTTGATATTGAAGTATGAGTATATGGAAGTGTATGTGTAATATTGATATTGAGGTATGTTGAATTTTGGTGGAAGTGAATGTTAAACTCGAATGGTGTATTGTGTGCATTGAGCACTTGAGTATTCTGCCCAAAATGCTTGCTGGAATTCTATACAATATATATAAAAGTGCCATGATTAAATGTTGAAGTATTGGGAGGAGGAGGATTGTCAAAATTGGAAGTGTGATGTTCAAATGCAGGTTGTGTATATTGGCAGCACCTAAATTAGGTCATAAGTGCAAAACTGTGAACCCAATTGGTATGAGGGCAATAGGGGGTGAAACTAGACACCAAATATGCCAACTTTCATGTGGAAATGTTGCCAAAATTCTACCCAGAAACTGACCTTAAAAATGACCAAATCCGGAATGGCAACCTTGCAAACCCAGATTTTTAACCATATGAACAGTAGTCATTGGGATTATCATAACTCACTCAAAACAGGTCTAATTGACCTGAAATTTTTACCATGCATAGCTTAGACATAGAACTACAATTCTTATGAAGACACCAAAGCCCAGAAATGGCCAGAACCAAGTCAAATAGCTTGCACAAGTTCGCATACCAAAACTGCCAGAACTAAAAGTGACCTAAAATTGACCAAATTTTGCACTAAATGTGCAATCTATCCAACTTTAGTAAATTGACCATATCTTGGTCTATACAACTCAGAATGACTTGAAATTTTGCCCAGAGTGCAATAAGACATAGAGCTACAATTTAGGACTTTAAGCTAGACAAATCTAGCACACAAAAAATTGAGAATTTGACATTTACATACAATGATGCTTGAGGTAATTTGGCGATGAATGCCAACTTGCAAAAAGGGTAAATTGCATTATATTGACAGCATATTGAATTGTAAATTGTGACATGTTGATGCTAGAATCAACTTATCCATATTACCTAAAAAGGTCAACATATGCATTGACTTATGAAATTACATGATAGCTAGTAAACTCTAGAAATTGAAGAATTAAACAATTAAATTATAATGTGCCCTAGCTTGGCTAGTTGACTAGTTTGGATAGTTTGGCATGCCAATAGGATTCTGACAGTTGTTCTGTAAATGGCTTCATGCCATACTGTGTTTTTACAGCTTATTATGCCATACTGTGACATTAATAGCCTATGGCTATACATATTGTGTTATTATACTTGGCTTATTGCCAGATTGACTATATGGCTTTTTAGCCACACTATTTGCACACTGAGAGACACTTTGTGACCGATGGTGTGACGGCCTGAGGTACTACGTACCCAGTGCCAGTATATCCATTTATCCAGTCTGGTCAGTATATAGGCTGCACGGGCAGTTAATTTAAGCACTATTAAATTCAAATAGTTAAATCCAGTCTTCTGACATACAGCACCACCAAAATTAACACAAATTGAAATGTTAGCAAATAAAAGTAGAATCAACAACTGTAAAGAATATCGATGTCATAAATTCATAAATAATTTATTTACTTTATTTTAGTGTATATTTCTTTATATTTGGCACCACTAAGCAAAATTGCTTAGCGCATTGCTTTTGTAATGCATAGGTATTGGAGACACAGCTGGGGAGCCTAGCAGACCTACGACAGGGTGAGACATCAAATCTGCACAGGAGTCCAGAGTCATCTGCACTACATTGCATACATGGTTAGACTTAGGATATCTTGTATTTTGTACTTTTGTTGTATTTGAAATTCGGCCCTATATTTTGTAATATTTTGTACATATTAAATAACATGGAGAGTATCTGAATGTATTTAAGTTATAATGGATTGTATTTTAAAACTATTTACATATTGTAAAAAATCAATAGACTGTGTTGAAATATTGAGACTGTGAAATAGTTGAGATTTTGATATTATCATATTGAACTGTTTTTAACAGGTTTGGAAGGACAGTTTGTTCGAAATACAGATGGCACCTTGCCAAATTTTTATTACCAGTTTTGAAACACTGATTTTATTAAAGTATGAAAATAGTATCAGCATGATATGAATATTACATAAAAGACTTCTTAAAATCAAACTGAGTTCAGGAAATGAGTTGATTACAGACTAGGTACTCCGGTATGCCGTGTAGCATGCCTTGCTCGGCTATACTGTAGACGGGCAAGGGGTGTTACAAGATGTGACTCACGGTCTAGAGATACAACAACTAAAGGCAACACTTAATGATCCCTTTACCCTGTTGATAGCAATATGCCAATGTCACAAAGGTTTCAGCGAAAATGGCAGGTATTGGGTTGATATTTTGCTATTCTACTGCCCAAAACATCTCCACCACACTCTGGGTTACAACTCCCGGTGGTCCAGGGAATAAGATTAGTCCATAAATACCCAGAGCTATTGTTGACAAGGCCCTTTCCCATTTTTCCTACCGAATATATTGATCGAGGTGCTTCTTAATGTATATCCAAGGCCACCTATATGAATTGCCCTTAATAGTCTCTTTTACTTTCGCTTTTTCTACTGAAACTCCTATTATATGCGTGAACCATTTCCATGTTTGTCGGTGATCAAGATGAAGATAAATGTGATTCTAGGCCGCATAATGGATTTCTAACAATGCCTGATATTCCTCAACTGTTGGTGACATGTTAATGTCATTAAAAGAGAAGACTCTATAACCGGGGTTCTAAGTAGATAATAGGGACTTTAAGGCCGGGGTTTGTACTTTAACTTGCATTAAGGTGGCGATTTTCCCACACTTTTCTTCAAACTTTACTCAGACATTGTTGTGCAGCATTTTCCAACTGTTCAGCATATCGTCACAGCTAACCATTCTAACTTCAATTTTGCTAGGATCGAATGGAGGCAATGGGCAAACTTCTGCTTCCACTTTATCAGTCTGTGAAGATTTTGAGCCATGGATTAATCTGGACCATTGTTGACCATTCTGTTCCTGTTTTGAAATCTCTTCGGCTGACTAACTCGAAGATGCCATTTTAAAGTTTCCTCACCCTCTAACGAACACTCGACACCTGGCAGAAAACAAATTAGAAAAATAGATGCATAATTCAAGTAATTTTGAATTATATTGCTAGGATGATAACATCTATACACCTATCAAAGTAAGAAGGCGTTTAGATTATCATGATAGTATAATTCGAAATTACCTTCGTATTATATAAGGAAAACAAAAAGAGTAAGGTAAGAGTAATTAGGTCCCTTTTGCCCTAGAATGAGGGAAACCTTAACATCAGATGAGTGCTATCTAACAGGATGGTTCTAGCTCAAAGGGTAGCTTATTATGGTTTTCAACTAATGTGATAGTTTAGCTTGAGTTCTAACCTTCTAATAGTTTCAAAGGTCCATGAAGTCCATGAAGAAATAGCATAGAAATTAAGTTCTTAGGTCAATTGTACAAGATTAGAGAGATAATGCCATTTAAGACTTAAAATCAATTTTATTTTTAGATTCAAATGTTTATAAAGTGTTTTTACATCATTCCTATGGTTTTTGAATGATCAAAATAATTTTTACAACTTTTCTTCAAAACCTCAAATTTTCAAAATTTGAGTCAGACAGTAGCTAAATTAGTTAACTAGTTCTGTTGACTAAATTTTCTATCTTACAAAACCATTTAAACTGTAAAAACTTTAGTTAACTATTTTTATATTTTGAGCTGACACAACTCTGCTGCACGACTTTCAATGAACTAATGGCTAGTTTTTTAAAATTTAAAAAGCTATTAGATACACTATCTGGTAGACTTTTTTTGCCATTAAAAGCACCTATAAAAGGCCTCATTACTATAATTTTACCTAATGAAAGTGCTCGTATTCATTAAGAATTTATTGTGTTAATTTTAGAAAGCTTTCACTCAATACTCTTGAGCTTAAGTAGCAAATCTTCTCTCTCAATCTTTTAGCATTTATTTATGTATTTGAGAGTTGTTAAGAGTGATTTCATCTATACCAAAACCTATTTAAGGTTGTGTAAGTGTGAGGGCATACTTGTGAAAGGTTTTCAAGCACCTAGTGAAGCTTGTGTGTCATTTGTGGGAAGCAAAGACATTGTAAAGGTTTCAAGCACCCGGGAAGCTTGCTAAGATTGTAAAGGCTTTCAATTTTGTCTAAATAGTAGAATGACTCTCAGAATGAGACTTTGGGAGAAGTGGATGTAGGCCAAAAAAGTCAAACTATTATAAATATTGTGTTTGATAATCTTCTTTCCTTAACTCTTTAAATCCCAGCACTTTATTATTTTGTTTTATCTTGAATGTGTTGAGAATTTATTTTATTGAGTTAATATTGAGCTTAAACAATCAGACCTGCATATTTTGAACTACATGTGAAAAGAAATACTTGATATTAAGTTGTTTTCTTGTGATTGAGTTGTTGTTTTGTGCATAACTTGTTTAGTCACTTAGATTACACTTTAAAAATAGAGTTATACACACACTTAAAAGTGTATAGCGACAATTTTTTACTAAGTCTTGTGCAAGGATAGAAAAAATATCTAAAGTGTCCAATTCATCCCTTCTTGGTCACTTTCGTTAGGATAACAGCTTAGTCTAATGTCTAGAGGATACACACACACACAGATATATATATATATATATATATATATATATTAAATTCAAAATATAAATAATTATATTTTATATAACTTAATTATATAACGATTTATACTTTCTTTTTAAATAAAAGTTATATTAATATATTATTTTATGAAATAATTATAAAAAAATTAATATATTTACATCATTAGAAATGCATAACTAATGTAAAGATTATTGGATAGAAAAAAACTAAACGTTTTTGCTAATTGGCAGTTATATCTAAAAGTTATAATTTTGGACCATATGTTCCAACTTTTAAGAATGAAAATAATTAAGTCAAAACCTCAAAATCAACTTGGGGGATTTTGACTTTTGTCCACCTAAAGTGGTGGTTGATAGCAAAAAGAAGCTAAAAAATAATTAATATTCAATGCATTTATTGTGGTTAAGAAAATTAATCCTAAAACTGATTGCTCGTAATCTTAAAGGTTGGAATAATGTGGTCCAAAATTTGAATTTTGAATATAATTGCCAATCAGCGAAAACATTTGACTTTTAATATCTAGTTAACCTTAACATAAATGAATTCAAAGATGAGCCAGCTCACAATCATACTTAGGAGTCTATTTAATGAATTAGCTTTCAAACTTATTAAATGAGTCTATTCATAAGCCTAGAAAAAAGCTAGCTCGCTAGTCTGTTCATGGGCAAGCTCGTGAGCCTATTCACAAGCCAACTTGCAAGCTTGTTCATGAGCCAGTCACAAGCTTGTTCATGAGTCAATTTGCGAGCTTGCGAACAAGCTAATTCAAGTGCCTTAGTAAGCTAAATACTGGCAAGTTAGAGCTCTTCTCATTTAGAATGAGGTAAATTAAACCGAACTTTTGTCGAATCAAACCTTGAGTAACTCGATTCATTTATAGCCCTATATAACATAAACCACTTATTTGAAAACATAAATTTAACATGTGAATTTCTCTCACCTAAATTAGGAGACAAATTATGGCCATAAAAGTGATGCATCTCAACAAAATTATGACTTTAAAATTAAGTGATGAGAGTATAAGCAGAGGAATTTCACTTAGATTCATCAAGACGAGTATAGTAAAATTAAAATAAAATTAAAGTATACTTAAATACACGGCTAAATTGCGATGAATTAGGAGACCATTAATCTAATAGAAGAAATCCAAGAAATTAACAACATGAAAGTGATTATGAAATGTTAAACTTTGCAAGACCCAAATCCTCCTTGAAGAGTTTCCAACGGACATTAGCTAATGCTAGTTTCTCTTTAGCTCCAACCCAATCGACAATCGCCTGCTTCATTTCACTCTCCAGATTTCGCCATTCTTCTAAATCTTTTGTAGTTTCATCATTGGTTTTCCCCAAGTCAGCTAAAACATGCTTCTTATTAGCTTGAATGGCTTCTGCATCAAGAAATAAATATGAAAAAAAATAATAATAATAATTATAATATCACACAATCAATAGTCTTAAGCAAAAAAAAAAATGTAATAATCTAATAAAATTTAAATTATGAAAAAGAAAACCTATATAAATAATCCAAATAATTCTAATCATCAAATTGTTTATGAAGCAATTAGATAAACCTCCTCCTCTTACCTGTTTGTTGCATTATTCCTTTTTGTTTATGGAATTCCTTTGCTTTCTGCGTCATGAAATAAATGTGAAAAAAAATTGTAATATCACACAATCGATGGTCTTAAGAAAACGAAAAATTGTAATAATCTAATCAATAGTCTTTCTTTTTGTTTCTTTCGGTTCTATGTCTTTGCCTAAGTTCACGGACAAAATCATGAAATTATTTGCAGAATTCATTTCTAAATGAATTCTATAATAAAATTCACTTGCAAATGAAATGAATTCCATAATGGAAATTGAACCAAGCAAGGCCTGTCTCAAATTGATCAAATACAACTCAAATTGAAAATCAAGAAATAATTATTAAACCTATAAAATCAACAGAGCATTGTTGGAGGAAAAGCCAACAAACCCATTGATTAAAACAGCATCAAATATCACACTAACATGAAAATCTATTAACATGCACTTGATTAACCTAAGGAATGTCATGTCGCCATCGATGAGGGAAAAAAAGAAAGATAAAAAAGGCCTGAGTTATGCAGAGTTATATACCTTAGAAACTAATAGAGAAAACGAGGAACCAAAGGGGTTTCGCAACCTGCGCAAACGGAGCGTGGACTGAAGGCAGAGGCAAACAGTTCGCTTCTAGTGGTGGTAGAGTGGCGTGGACAGGAAATAAGAAGAAGAAATGAAGTGACAAGTGAGAAGCAAAAGCTGTGGAATGGAAGGAAGTTTTAAAGGCTTTCCCAACCCTGAATATCCCATCCCAAGGGCAGCGTTTTATAACAATTCACTTTGGTTCGGTTCATTAAAAAATTGAACCGAGTTAAATACATTGAAGTTTTTAAATTTTAAGTCAAACCGAATTTCTATTAAAAACCTAATCAAATTTTCTAATCAAGTTAATTAGATCGATTTTCTTAATTTGAACATTAATCCTGTGGATGATTTTGATCCATGCCATCAAGTTATTAAGCCATTTGATTTAGTAACGAGCTTAAAAGTATTATCTGAATATATATATATTAAAAGTATTATCTGAATATATATATATATATATATATATATATATATATATATATATATATATATATATATATATAATAAAATTGAAGAAAATAATAGGAAAAGTGAGAAAATAAGAGAAATGATAGAAAAAAAAATGAGAGAGAATGGAAAAAAAAGTGAAGAAATTAAATTATAAGAGAAACTAGGAAAAAATGAGAAGAAAAGTAAGAAAATAATGAGATAAATAGAAAAAAAAAGGGAAGAAAAAGAAAGAAAAGGGAAGAAAATGAAAGAAAGGGAAGAAGAATAATTAGAGATTTGGGGAAAAAATGAAAGAAGATGAAGGAAAATTAGAGATTTTAGAAGAAAATGAAATAAAAAGGAAAAAAATTGATATAGAAATCAAAGAAAATGAAAGAAAAGGAAAAAAAAAATTAATGATAAAAAATGAAAGAAGAAGGAAGGAATGGCGAAAAAAAGAAAGAAAAATAATTAGAAAATGAGAAAAAATTGCAGAATTGGAAAGAACAAAAAGGAAAGATTGGAATGAAAGAGAAAAAAAAAAAGAGTAAATGAATGATATGAATAAGAAAAATGTGGTATTTGAAGATATAAATGCACAAATTAGCAACCGATTCCTTGTAAATTTAAACATTAAAATATAATTTTCCCTAAAGGAACCCATTGCTAAGTATAATTATGTGTACTTTTAATTTTGCTTTTCCTTATAAAATTACCAATGAATTTTAGAATAAGTTGCTAATTTTTATATGCATGTTTTTTATGGTTACAAAAGCAGTCATGGATTTTACAATCCATAAATAATTTGACAAAATAATTTTATGATTAGTTGATAAAATTTATAAAATCATTTTTTTTTATTTTCCAAAAATAGCAATAGATTAACAAATCTGTTGCTATTGACAACAGGTTTTGTTACTCCATTGTAAAATTAACAATGAATTTCTAACAATAGGTTTTTACACGCGTTGTTAGTTTTATGTTCAAATATTTTTATAATTTTGATTAACAACAAATTTTTGGCAATGAATAAATTTATGTTGCTAATAGCAATGGATTTAATAATGGAATCTTGATTCCGTTGCTAAAATGTTGCTGCATATAATTTTATTCCAAAATTGTAACAAAATAACAAATTGGTTTCAAAATACATTACTGTTAACAACAAATAAACATATATTGCAAAAATTTGTTATTAATCTACGATTTTTTGTAGTGTATTAAATATTAACTAATTTAAAATTCAGTTTATCCTTTTTAATTTTAAAATTTAGATCTTCCTTTTATTTAATCCATTTAACTTCTTTTAAATGTTGTAAAATTTTTATTTTCATTTTTTTTCTACCTATTTTTATCCTTGATATAAATGAAATAATTTAAAAAATAATACAAATAATTTATTAATAATTAAACTTGAAAATAAAATTAAATAGTATTTACAAATAATTTATTTATTAATACTTAAATATATATTTATTTATCACTTCTCTTGAATATTAAGTATAGGGCTTATAAAATCTCCTTTCTTTTTTTACCTATTGTTATCAGTAATTTAATTGTTATCTATTTTTTAAATTTACACAATTATATTTTAAATTATTTATTATGTTCTGTTTTTCAAATCAATTATATTTATATTCACAATGATAGATTGTATTTTCAAATACTTTCTGATTGTATGCATAATTACATAGACTACAAAAAATAAATATTCCTACAAAAGATATAAATTTCTAAAATCAAAGGGTAACTACAATTTAGTCTCTAAGATTTGACAAAACCTATAACTTAGTCCATATATTTTCAAAACTAAGTAATTTAGTCCCTAAGACTTGACAATACCTACAATTTTGTCTCTATCATTAGAATTTTAATTATGTTACCATTATTTCTAGTAAAAATGATCAAAATACCCTTAACTCTATTTTTAATATAAAAATAATTTAGTTTTTATTTTATTAGTAATTTAGTCCATGAGATTGGGTTAAACCTACAATTTATCCCTATAGTTTTTAAAGAAAGCAATTTAGTCCTTGACATTTTAATAAACTTATAAGTTAGTCTTCACCATTAGAATTATAGTTAATTCCCTATTAAATTTAGTTAAAATGCCAAAATAATTTTTACTCTATTTTCAATCTAAAAATAATTTAGTCCTTGATGTTTTATTTTAATAACAATTTGTGTCTATATTCATTTTTTTCCATATATAACAATATACTATAATATATAAAAATATTATAAATTGGTTATATATATATATATTTATTTATTTATTTATATGTTATTAATATAATAATGACATAAATAGAATTTTACAAATTTATAAAGGTTTATTTATAAATAGTTACAATATTTAAGCATCCATTTGTAAAACAAATGGATGATTTTGTAACCAAGAAAAAATTTTAAGGATCTTAAAATAATTAATATATATTTTAATAGTTTAAATTTATTTTTTTTAATTTCATGGGACTCACATTTTAAAAATATATGGACTAAATTGTTAATACAACAAAATCTCATGGACTAATTATTAAGAAAATAAAATCTTAGGGACTAAATTATTTTCATATTAAAAATAAAATAAGGGTAGTTTGATCATTTTTGCTAAAATTAACGATAGCTTAACAGAATTTTAGCGGCAGAGACTAAGCTGTAGATTTTATTAAATTTCAACGATTAAATTATTTAGTTTTAAAAATATAGGGACTAAGTTGTAGGTTTTGTTGAATCTCAGAGATTTAATTATAGTTTATCCAAAATCAAATGACTGGAACAAAGAGTTATACCATTAATTGTATAAGTTCTCAATGATTTATATAGTTAAAAGAATGTTTTTTTTTTTAAAAAGGCAAAATATAGTATTAGAAAATAATGAAAATTTGTGATTGATGATAAATATAAAAGATTCAATTTTAGAAGAACAAACTAAAAACCTAAAAAAATCAACATGAGAAAAAAATAAAGATCACAAATTAGAAAATCATTTTGAATTATTATTATTATTATTATTATTATTATTATTATTATTATTATTATTAACATAATACTTAACATTTTATTGTCGGACATGTGTATTATTATATTTACTGTAATGGACAAATTCTATGCAATTATGCTAAGGGTTTAGTATTTTTTTATTATATTATTAATTAAAATTTTATGAAGGAATATTTAGAGGAAAATAATTAATAATCATTTAAGAAATAAAAATTTAAGGCATATAATTATTTAAAATTTTAATACAAATTGTATTTAACATAATTAACTAAAAAATTTATCATTCATAAAATTTTATAGTATGATTTTGAAATCTAAAATATTAAAACATAAACATTAAATTATGTTGTTAAAATAAAAAATAAAAAATAAAAAGCTTCATAATGTGTGAGCAAAATATTAGTTAAAGCTAATACTAGTCATGAAAGGCAATGAAACTCTTGGATGGCATGAATTTATTGGAGCCTTATCATTACTGTTTTCAAAAAAAGCTTACTTGCTTGGTGTGTGTGTATATAAACATACTATTTTAATTTCAATAAAATATAATCATTTATTTTTTTAATTTTTATATAATTAATATTCAATATATATATATAATGAAATGTTTTTACTCATGACTATTCAAATTATTGATCTTTAACTGTTTTCAATTTGAAGCAATTTATTTCCTAAAGTTTTATTTTATTAACAAAATATTCCCTATATCTAAATTTTATATTTAAGTAATTATTTGTTTTATATTCAAATGATTGTATAAAATAATTTTATATAATTGTTTAAATTTAAAATAAATAATTATTTAAAAATAAAATTTATATGCAGGGACTATTTTATTAATTAAAAAAAAAAACTTTAGGGACAAATTGTGTCAAATTGAAATGCAGGAAATGGTAGGGAATTAATTTGTTAACCAAATTTAAATTTTTAAAGACCAAATTATTACTAGAAAACAAATCAAAGATTAACCTGTGGGTTTTACTATACCTCAAGGACTTATTATAAATTATCCAAAATAAAATCACATTTTAAACAATTTCCATTTCTTTCAAAATAATTTACTTTTAAATTATTAAATTTGAATTATGACAGTATTTAATATGCTCTTTAAACAATAAAGCAAGCTAAATGGATTAATGGAACTCAACAATAATTTGTTTGCATTTTTG